>NW_007234199.1:132877-144548 GCF_000164805.1 Carlito syrichta | reverse complement strand
TGAGCCACCGAGCCCGGCTCTCTTTGCTTTTTAAAAAGGGATTTCAGCCGGAGCCCAGCAGGTTGAAGCTGCAGTGGCCGGGAAAGGCCACTGTACTCCAGTCTGGGTGACAGAGTGAGACTCCAACTCAAAAAATAAATAAATAAATAAAAAGGGATTTCAAAAAGATGTTTTTCAGAGTCTATTTAGAATCAATATTTTGCTAAATATATATATATATATATATATATATATATATATATATATATATATCTCACTTATTTTGAGATTATTAAGAAACTTGTTTTGGGATTTTCTCCCTAAGCAGTCATGACATTGGCAAAAAGAGAGCTTTTTTGTCTTGCATTTCCTTATGTATGTCTTTTGTTTACCTTTGTTTTCCTTACTGTGATGGCTGGAACTTTCAGTACTGTGATGAATAAGAAGAGTAGAAAACATTCAGTAGACTAGGAATAGAGGAAAACTACCTCAACATAATAAATGTCATGTATGAAAAGCCTACAACTAACATCATACTTATTGGTGAAAGCCTGAAAACTTTTTCTCTAAGACTGGGGACAAGACAAGGTTTCCTGTTTTTGCCACTTCTGTTCAACATATTTTTGGAAATCCTAGCCAGAACAATTAGACAAAACTGTTTTTTTGTTATTTTAGACTAATTTAGCATTTCTCATTCTCTTCATTTATTTCTGTGGGTTTTGAGTTTTCATGTGATATCACTTTCTTATGCCAGTATAGTTTTATAGCCCTCCATCTCTTATTATTTTCAAGTACATTACATTTCTCTATGCTATCAGTCCAACAGTATAATTGTGTATATATTTTTGTGTAATTCCCTTTCAAATTATTTAAGAGAAGAAAGGAAAATAAATATGCATTTATATTGTCTCATAATTATACAGTTATTTTCACTGGCTTTGTTTTTTTGTATGTGCTTTTTGACTATAATTTGATGTGACATGCTTTCAACCTGAAAAATATTTTACTGTTTCTTAAGGTGCATTTGCTCATAGTGAATTGTCTTGAGTTTTTGTTATTTTGAATGTCTGTATTTAATCATCACTTTTAAAGATAATTTTGCTGTATATAATTATCTTGGTTGACATTTTTTCCTTTCAGTTTTTTATGTCCTCCCACTATGTCTGGCCTCCATAGTTTCTGAGGAGAAATTAGCTGTTAATCTTTTTGGAGTTCCCTTGTGTATAATGAGTCATTTTTTTCTACTGCTTTCAGTATTTTCTCTTTGTCTTTCAGTGTTTTAATTTGATGTGTCTAGATGTGGATCCCTTTGCTTTTATCTACTACTACAATTTTATCCAGCTTCTTGGATGTGTAGATTAATCTTTTCATCAAATTTTGGAAGTTTTCATTCAGATTATTTTTTTCTCTGTGTTTCCTTTCTTCCTGTCACTCTTATATATTTCTTGGAACACGTAATCATATTCCACATTTATCTAATGCCTGTTTGTTTATTTTTCATTCCTTTTACTCTCTATCCCTTGGATTTGCATAACCTCTAATAATATATCTTCAGGTTTGCTGATTCTTTCCTCAGCTAGCTTAAATCTGTTATGATTGTCTATAGTGAATTTTTCATTTCAGTTATTATGCTTTTCAGTTACACATTTTTCATGTTGTTAATTTTGTACAATTCCTGTCACTTTATTGCTATTGCCCAATTAATAAAACATTGTCATTTTTTCTTTTTAAAAATTATAGCTTACTTTTAAGTTCTGTGAACATATTTATTATAGTATATATGATGACATAATATAATATAATATAAAATGATTTTGTGTGCTAAGTCCAATGTCTGGGACCTCTCAAAGGCAGTTTGTTACCTATCATTTTTGTGTGTGTGTATAGACAAAATTTTCTATTTCTCTGCATGTATTGTAATTTTTTTGTTCAAAAACATTTTTAGTTACGTTTCTAACAACTTTGAAGTATCATTCCTTCACTCCCACCTCCTAAGGATTGTTGTTTGTTTCATTAAACATATAGTAAAGTCTCTTCACATTGTTCTGTTGATTCTCAGAAGGTACAGCCTTGGACATGCACTCTCAAGTTGGGATGACTGTACTTTTAGCAGTGCTCTTTTTGACTCTTTCCCTGACCTCTCTATTAAACTTTTGTGCCTCTGTTGATATCACACCTAACTTTTTAGTGTCTACTAACTGTTAGGTGATTTCTTTGCTTGTTTTGATAGTTCTCTAGGGTGTAAAATGCTAGTCCAAATAAATTTTGATCCTTCTGCAGTGGTTGTTTTTGAGGCCAGTGTTTGAGGTTACTTATAACCTCAGGGGACTCTTCTTAGCTGTCTCTTTCCCTAGTTTCCTTTGTGTACTTCTGCTTGGTTTACAGTTCAGCTTGTTGGTCTCATGGAGCTACTACCCATCTCTGAATTGTTTATCACTAAAACTATACTTTTTTGACAGTACCTTTAGACTTGAACTTCTATATACAGATAGTCCCTGAGTTCTGGTGATTGGATGTACAATTTTTCATTGTTACAGTGGTACAAAAGTGATATGTGTTCAGTAGAAACTGTACTTTGAGTACCCATACAGCCATTCTTTCTGTTTTTAACTTGCAGTACAGAATTTAGTAAATGGCATAAGACATTTAATGCTTTATTATAAAAGGTATTTTGTAGCTGGGCTCGGTGGCTCAGCCTGAAATCCTGCGCCTTTGGGAGGCTCAGGTGAGTGGATTGCCTGAGCCCGCCGGTTCAAGACCCACCTGGGCAACTTGGTGACACATCTCTACAATAAATCAAAAATTAGCTGGGCATGGTAGTGCACGCCTGTAGTTCCAGCTACTTGGAAGGCTGAGGTGGAAGAATCGCTGGAGCCCAGCAGGTTGAGGCTGTGGTGGCTGGGAGCAGCCACTGCACTCCATCCAGTCTGGGTGACAGAGTGAGACTCCAACTCAAAAAAAAAAAGATATTTTGTGTTAGATAATTTTGCCCAACTGTTGATGGATATAAGTGTTCTGAACATGTTTGAAGTAGGATAGGTTAAACTATGATGTTTGGTGAGTTAAGTGTATTAAATGCATTTTCAACTTACAGTATTTTCAAACTACTGTGAGTTTATTGGGATATAACCCCATTGTAAGCTGAGAAGAATCTGTGCAATTTTTACTTGAAAAAGTAACTGTCAAACTATAGTTATTCCGACATGGGCAGAATTTTTCTCAAAATAAAATTTTCACTTTGAGGAAAGAAAGTAACAATTTTTGTTGCCAAGAATAAAATTTGAAGTTTTTAAACAAAAATTAGAAGTTTAGAATCTTATATTGGTCACTATGAGCTTGGCTGCTTTTCAGTAATTTAAGACCTCTCCAATGAGACTGATGGTCATATTGAGCATGATTTTTTTTTATATTGCATAAGGAAATGTGTTGATATTTGGAAGATTTGTATAAATGAGTTAGCCAATAATTTCTTCATGACCAAGGTGTGATATTATAAAATCATGAATGGTTAAGAGATCAATTTAAAATATAAGATGGGCCAATTGATTTATTAAATTTTTAAATATATATATATATTTTTTGGAGATGAGGTCTCTATCATCATGGCTAAAGTACAGTGTTGCGAGAGTAGCTTACTACAGTCTCAAACTCCTAGGCTCAAGCAATCCTCCTGTCTCAGTCTGCCAAGTTGCTAGAATTATAAATGTGAGCCACCACACCCAGCTCAATTTATTTTTTTGGTTTTTGAGTTGGAGTCTCACTCTGTCACCCAGCCAGGAGTACAGTGGCATGCCTAAAGCTCACAGCAGCCTTGACTTCCTAGACTCAGGCAATCCTCCTGTCTCAGTCTGCCAAGTTGCTAGAATTATAAATGTGAGCCACCACACCCAGCTCAATTTATTTTTTTGGTTTTTGAGTTGGAGTCTCACTCTGTCACCCAGCCAGGAGTACAGTGGCATGCCTAAAGCTCACAGCAGCCTTGACTTCCTAGACTCAGGCAATCCTTCCACCTCAGCCTTCCCAGTAGATGGAACTATAGTCGCATGCCACCACACCTAGGTAATTTGGTTGATTTTTTTTTTTTTTTTTTTTTTTTTTTTTTAGTAGACAAGGTTTCACTATGTTGCCTAGGCTGGTCTCAAACTCCTGGGCTCAAGCATTTCTCTCACCTCAGTCTCCCAAAGTGCTAGGATTATACGTGTTAGCCTCTATATCTGGCCTAAATTAATTTTTAATATAATAGAATACTAAAAGTTTTTCTGTAGTAAAAAGAATAATATCTACAGTTCTTTCAAATAGCTATTAAAGTATGCCTCCTCTTGAACTACATGATATAAAAGCCAAATTTTCTTCATTTATTTCTAAATGTTATAGAGGAAAAGCTTTTTCTCTATTCTCTTAGGATCATGGCTGGTGCCCTGTGACTCAAGCTGACAAAAGACAGATTAACAGGAGAAAAGAAGTTTATTCATATGCACATTTATATGCATACAGGAGCTCACAAAGAAATAACTTGCTAAATAGTTAAAGTTGAAGCTTAAATACCTAACTTGGGGATAAGAAAGGGAAAGAAAGGGCTTTTATGGTAAGAACAAATGGGTTTCTTTAGGAAAGACAGGTGGGTTTCTAGAAAAAAATTAAAGATAAAAAAATATGATAGTGTTTGTTTATGTAGGAGTGAGTGTCTTTTCTTCTTCATAGCCATAAAACTTCTCTGGAGAGGAGAATTATGGTAGGTTTACTCTGGGTCTCCTTCCTGAGAATAAACCTTCAAAGAGGCAATTTATGGCAGCCTCATTTGCCAGAAGTTTCTGATTTCAGTCAGATAAGGGAATTATGGAGAAGAGTTTTTTCTTGTATCCATTGAAGCTCAGATGACTTCAGTTTAAAATAATCTTCATACCAACTCTGGGGTTTTGAGTGGGTCCCCAAAAAAGCAATATATCAGATGACTGAATACATAAGCAGATATGAGAATCCAGCTGTCTTCTATTAAGTTAATGAGATTTACAAAAAATGTGAAACAGCGCCATCTACTTTTTTTTGTTTGTGAAAATAGTTGTCTTCCATAGAAATATTATTTATATTAACTGGGTTTATTATTGTAAATGCTAAATGAATTAAGAGATACATATTTTAAAATTGTCAGTTTTAATTTCTAATATGGCAAATATCAATAGGTATAATCCCATATAATCAAAAGGTTTTGGGGGTTCTTAGTATAAAATTTTTACAGTGTAAAGGAGAATCCCTGCCTAAAGGCTAATTTACTGTTTAGTCTACTAAATTAAAACAAAGACACTCTGTTATTTGGATTATTACAACCACTGTCACATTACCTGCTACTTTACAAGGAATGGGCAATTTGACTCCATTTAGAAATCTACAAATGGATTTCTTTAGGAAAGACAAGAAGTTCTCAGGTACTTATGAATGAAAATTGAATGGTTATAGATTACTTGTTCTATGGACAGAGCGTCCATTCTTAGTGAGTAAGTGTGTGAGTAACATAATAAAATGAATTTTCTAATTAAACTTGTCTTTTGGAAATATTTTTTAGTGACATACTCCCAACATATTAACATACTTCATAATTTTGTTCTTTTACTTTATAATTAACTGACTGACTTAAGATCAAGAAACATTCCTTTGAGGCTAAACACTTAATAGCAGTCTCTATTGTATTATACTTAAGAAACCTGTACATCTGTTTCCCTTCAGACTTATAAGGAAATAATATAATTAAAATATTCAAAAATTGCACAAACACATTACTGTAAAGACAAAGAACACAACATTGTCAGCTGACAGTTCACTTGAGAGATCTGGAAATGTTTCATCATCAGCATTTTAGGGATGTTGAGAGTTCACAAGCCAAGTGTACAAAAATGAAACCAGTTTAATTTGGTGGGTAGAGGAGAAGGGGAAAGTTTAAACTGTCTTACTATCTAGCTGTTTTTAAGAAGCTTGATAGAATGGGATCAACTCTTCGTCAAATGAATTTTTAAGTGAACTACTAACTCTTTTGTACTTCTGATTGACTAAAGGATTCAGTCTTCACCATGGTTGGTGCGTGACATGATAACTGAAGAGAGAATAGGTATTTTAAAGGTAAAAGTAAGAGGCCAGGTGTGGTGGCTTATGCCTGTAATCCCAGTACTTTGGGAGGTAAGAAGATTGCTTGAGCTCAGGAATTGGAGACCAGCCTAGGCAACATAGCAAGACCTTGTCTTTACAAAAAATAAAAAAATTAGTCAGGCGTGGTGGTGTACACCCGTAGTACTAGCTACTCCAGAGGCTGAGGTGGAAGTCTCGCCTAAGCACAGTAGGTCGAGGCTATAGTGAGCCATGATCATGCCATTGCACTACAGCCTGGGTGACAGAGTGAGACCCCAACTCAAAAAAAATTAAAAAGGTAAAAAGTAAGGTCTTTTCTTCCTATGATAATAGCTTTTTTACTCATTTGGGTTTAGAGCAAGAATGAGTGGATTTGGGAAAACTAACTTTATTAATTTTTAAAATCAGATTTATGTTTGGAATGTTAACTTTTTTTTTTTAGGTCATGCCATGGAATATTATTGTTTTTGATTGCTAGGAATGCTGTAACAAAGTACCGCATATCAGATGGCTTAAACAACAGAAATATATTTTTTCACAGTCTGAGGGCTGGAAGTTCGAGCTGAAGGTGCCAGCAGGACTGGTTTCTCCTTAGCTTGTAGTTGACTGTCTTCTCTCTGTGCTCACTTGATCTTCCTTTTGTGTGTGTGTCCATGTCCTAATTGCCTCTCATAAGGACACTAGTTGTATTGAATTAGAGTCTACCCTAATTCCTCATTTAAACTTAATTACCTCTTTAATGACCCTGTTCTAAATACAGTTATATTCTGAGGTACTGGAGGTGAGGACTTAAACATGTGAATGTTTGTAGGGAGGTAAGGGGGACACAGTTTAGCCCATAATAATTACATATCAGGGAGATCAACCTAAAGGAAGATAGACCAGATAGGAAGTTATTGAAGAATTTCAGGTGGAAAATGAAGAGAATCTGTACTATGGCATTGACAATAAAAATTGAAATGGGATTTGATTTTAAGAGGAATTAAGGAGGAATAATTTGATACAGAACTTTGTGACTGAATTTGGAAGGACTTGAGAGGAAGGAAGCTAGGGTGACTCCCAGATTTTTCTGCTCCAGGAGAAGTTGGCTTGAGGGAGAAGGTATGAGCTATGCAGTGCCCCTGTTGAGTTTCTAGCACTTTGATAGCCAAACAACCCAGGTAGTGTCATGCTTTCTTTATCCACAGCAGCTCCTTATAACATGGACTACAACTGAGCATGCAGTTTCTCACCTCTGAGTCTCCACTTGAACTGTGTCTTAAGACACTTATTACCATCTTAATTTGACAGAGAATTTCAAACACTTGGGGTTTTTTTTTTAATATTGTTTTTCTGATTACTATTATTTTATTCTTCTTGTCCAATTTTCCAGTATTTAATACCTGGCTATACACATCTAGTATAAAGTAGTCTGTGCTTAGCAAATTCTACTTTGGAGAATGATTTGTCAGTAGGAGTGTTATGATCAGTTATTTGGTTTTTGTATATTTTTATCAAAGCTTGAGACTTCCTGTTTGATTTTTTTGCAGAATGAGAAGACTTTGGGACATTCCATGAGTCATTCTAGCAACATTTCTAAGGTAGAGTACCACTGAAATATGTTATTTATTACCCTTGGGTTTTGTATTTTTATACCTTGTGTGTGTGTGTGTGTGAGTGTGTGTGTGTGTGTGTGTGTGTGTGTGTGTGTGTATATATTTTAAGACACAAAGTTCCTGATACATTTTTATAATCTGCTCTGGGACCAAATGAGGTATGTGGCAATTATACCTTCTAGTAAGGTGATTTTGAGTGTCTGTTGGGAAAAGTGACTTATAGGAGAAAACTTCATTTTCCCCCCAGTAAATTATGCACTTTAAAGCAGAAGAAATATTAGTCACCAAAGTCTGTCACTTCACTTAGGAATGTATTTGACTGAAAGTAATGAAAAGCCAACTAGGGTGACTTAATTATGGATTTATATGTTTCAGATAACAGGATGTCTAGAGGTAGATGGTCTTGGGCTAAGTTGCTCATGGATGTTGCCAGGGACCCAGGCTGTCTTTCTTCTCTGTATCACCTTCCTTAGCACATTTTTGTCACCCTCCTACTTGAGAAATGATCTTTCAATAGGAGCTGGATCTTTGGAACTTTGGTTGTGGTCTTGACAGGAGTTGGAGGAATGATCAAAGATGGAGAGGTCTGGCAGGTGAGAGTATCATTTTCAATAGGAAGGCAAAAGCTTACCTGGAACCCCCACCCAGCTGTCTGACTTCTACTTACATCTCACTGGAAGGCAACTAGGAAAAGGAGGGCTTGAGGAGTGAATCAGCCATCTAACTGTGTAGCAGGAAAAATAGAGAGGTCATGACACCGAGACTATTATAGGAAGTGGCACTTTATTACGCTGGCCATCCCAGCGGGCTTGAGGGTCTAATGCATCCAACTCGAGTGCCCCAGAACAGGAGAAGTGGGGTCTTATACCCTTGTTTAGGTAAGGGAGGGGGTCGAGTTGAGTGATTACATACTTCCTTTGGAATTTTACAAGGTTGTACTCAGCAAAATTAGATTTTTCAAAGAACAAATGGTTTCCAGGAACCTGCAGGATTGTTAACCGTCAACTTCAGAAGGGGAGTTTTAGATAAGACTCTTTTCCATTTCCATGAAATGGCCAGTCTCTGGGCTGTTTGGCCTTTCTTAAAAAAAAAAAAACGTGCCTGGCGGAGTCTTTAAAGTTGCAACTTGCCTTTCAAAAGGAAATACCTTTAACTGCTACCAAATTGCCGTGAGGCCAACTGCTGATCGTGAACCAGCTACATGTTTCTGTGTTTATTCACTCAATCATACAAGAAATATATTTGAGCATTTGCCGAATCCTGCCACAACTGTACCTGCCATGCCTGTGGTGTGATCACTTTTGCCTACCAGCAGCACATCAGCTGCTAGGGTGTGACCCAAGGAGCAAGCAGAGTATCTCCAATGCAGTGAGCTTGTTCCCGTGCAGTGCTTCTCTCTTGGCCTAGACATGAACTCTGGCCAACCTCTTGGCCATACAAATATGGCCTTGTAGGTTCCTTGCTGGTTTGGATCTTCTCCCCATGTATTAATATTTGGCATGTGGCCAAACACAACACATCCTGACAGAAAGATTTGAACAAGTGGCAAAACCCATCCTGCTATCTCAATCCTCCTAGATAGATACTCTGAAATATAAGCAGTTACATTTTATACCATTTTAATTTACTGTCTACACATATATTTTCATTCATGTCATCTTATTTTTTTAAACTAAAAGTAAAATCTGGCAAATCCTCTAAGACATTAATTGATCTGTACTAAGGCATATCTGTAATCGAATCATATGATTATTCCATTCAATGTTGCATGAAAAGAAAAATATAAATGCCTTTCATGAATACTTACCTCCATTTCTTTTATTTTGCTGTCCCTTCAGCCAGGAATGTTGTTGGAGCTCTAGAACCATGCAGTGGTAGATTATTACTGTCTCCATAAAGTGTTCAGCTTTGCCCTACCACCTTTCAAAGGAACTAGTCAGCATTTAAGCATCAAGAAAAGTGAGAAGGTGCAGAAGCAGATTGCCTGTTTGGTTAAGTTGAATTAAATGTGTTAAAAACATTTAGTAGCACTTGTTGCCTTGTCCCAGTTGCTAAGGGCAGTGAAAGAGGGCATCATCCTAAATATGCCTTAAATATGTATCTGTCTGTTTATGGGTTTTATTTGAGTTTATTTGAAGCAAAATTTCTCCCTAGTTAAAAAAAGTAGTTTTCAAAACAGTAGCATAAAATGTCTAGAGGAAAGGTTATGGGCTTGGCCTGGAGTTTGGGAATTCTGAATTGCTTTGTAAGGGTTTTGGGGTTACTAGCTATGTGATGTTGAGGAAGGGTACTTCTCTGAGCTTTAATTTTCTGATGAGTAAAATGAGGGCAATAATACAACCTTCAGATTTGTTGTGAGCCTCAGAGTTAATGTTTGCATGAAACTACGGAGCAGCTCCCTCATTACACTGAGCCAATTATCCTGACTCTTTTCAAATATTGGTAATTGTGTTGACTGGGCCAGGGCAGTTCTTAAGGGTAGCTTTATTATTTAGTGCTGATTAAGTGCAGAACCATATACTTTTTTCTTTCTTCTTGTACACACTTTTGTTGTGTGGATACTTATTGTGTCCAGTGAGTTTCTGGTCCTTTACTAAGGTCATAGGAGAATCTATCAGAAGTAATTGCGCACATAACTTCCTCACAAACCCATCAGCATGAAATTTTGTTGCAAAGTGTACCCCTCCATAGCAAAGAAACTTAGTATGCTAGATACAGTTGTTCAGTGTGAACCAATTCAATGGGACTAGGGAGGATAGTCAGGACCCCTGTAGAAGATAACTGTTTTTGAGAATGTAGTTTTTATTAAATGTACCTGCTGTTTGAAGCCACGACACATAACACCATATTCTCAGTGTAGCAGAGATATTTAAGTAGATACTTCATATCCTTGAAATAAAAGGTACAAAGAAAGGAAGTCAGAATGTGGTCTTGCTTTATGCTACCCCAAATCCCCATTGTCTCTATCAGCAGACATTTTCTCCAGCTGGGGTCAGCACTGCTGGGGTCAGCATGTTGGTCAGTCCCCTGTAGTCTGCTTTATGTTTCTGTAGCTTACCTCTTGCTGGCATGAAGTTAGAGGTTGAGAAGAAGTAAAAGTATACCTTTAATCTGCCTCTTTGTATTCCATCTAGATTTTCTAACAAAATAATTTACTGTTTCAGTGTTTGTCAGAAATTCCCCATATTCCATATTGACTTCAAAAAATCAGGCTCCACTTTTAGAGAAGGAAGAAGATAGGATGGGTGGTATGTACAAGAGGCTGCTGGGTCTGTGGTGACTTGCTAGTCTTTAAAATGGGCAGCTGGATTGATCCCCTTAGAGAGAAATAAAAGAATAGTAATATAAGAAGCATATAGGGATATTTAAGAAATTCTAATAGCAAAGTCTTCACCCAGTACTTATTTTGTATTAATAGCATGTTAATGGCTATCCTTTGTTGAATGTCACAAGGGCATGATTTCTTTTTTTTAAAATCCATTTTTACTTATTTATTTTTATTATAAAGATGTGGGGTACAATTCAGGGTTATGTATACAAACATTGATTATGCAGGTACCCTTGTTGATGAGGTATGCCCCTCCCTCCCCTAGCAATTTCCCTCCCTCAACTGCCAATACCACCCCCCACCTCTGATGGTTTACCATTACTGCCAAATGCTTTCTTATAGTATTATAATTGTTCAAGGTCCGCTTATGAGTGAGAACATATGGTACTCTGTTCTTTGTTTCTGTGATAGATCACTGAGTATGATCGACTCCAAATCCATCCAAGTTGCTGCAAAGTCCATAGATTTGTCCTTCTTTATGGCTACATAATATTCCATTGTGTATATGTACCACATTTTCTTTATCCAGTCCAGCTTTGATGGGCAACATGACTGGTTCCATGTTTTTGCTGTTGTGAATAGAGCTGCAACAAACATACATGTGCAGGTATCTTTTTTGTAGATGATTTGAGTTCCTCAGGTATATTCCCAA
>NW_007234199.1:132455-132659 GCF_000164805.1 Carlito syrichta | reverse complement strand
GTGTCTATTCATGTCTTTTGCCCACTTTTTAAAGGGGCTGTTTGTTTTTTTCCTTTCGTCGCATTTGTGTTCCTTGTAGATCCTAGATGTTAGGGCTTTGTCAGATACACAGTTGGTGAATATTTTTTCCCATTCTGTGGGCTGTCTCTCTGCTCTCTTGATGGTTTCTTTTGCTTTGCAGAAGCTCGTTAGTTTGATGAGGTC
>NW_007234199.1:129958-132349 GCF_000164805.1 Carlito syrichta | reverse complement strand
GTCCTGTTTCAATCTTCTGCATGTGGTCAGCCAGTTTTCCCAGCACCATTTACTGAATAGGTTCTCTTCTTCCCAGTGGTTGCTGATGGAGGCTTTGTTAAAGATGAGTTGGCTGAGGAATTGAGGCTTTGCTTCTGGAATCCTGTTGCATTGGTCTGTGTGCCTGTTCTTGTACCAATACCAGGCTGTTTTGATTGTTGTAGCCTTATAGTAAAGTTTGAAGTCTGGAAATGTGACACCTCCTGCTTTGTTTCTTTTGCTAAGGATTGTTTTGGCTATTCATGGTCGTTTATGTTTCCATATGAATTTCTGTATTGTCATTTCCAGGTCTGAGAAGAATGATGTTGGTAACTTAATGGGTATTGCGTTGAATCTATAGCTTGCCTTTGGTAGGTTGGGCATCTTAACAATGTGGATTCTTGCTATGCATGAGCATGGAATATTTTTCCATTTCTTTGTGTCTTCTTGGATTTCTTTGAGCAGAATTTTGTAATTCTCATTGTAAAGGTCTTTCACTTCTCTGGTTAGGAAGATGCCGAGGTATTTCATTTTTTTTGGTGGCTATTGTTAATGGGATTGTGCTTTTTATTTGAGTCTCTGCCTGCTTGTTGTTGGTGTATAGGAATACAACTGTCTTTTGCATGTTTATTTTGTACCCTGAGACTTTGCCGAAGACCTTTATCAGTGCAAACAGGTTTTTTTACAGACTTTCTTGGATTTTCAAGGTATAGGATCATATCATCAGCAAAGAGGGATAACCTGACTTCCTCTTTTCCTATTTGGATACCCCTGATTTTCTTCTCTTGTCTAATTACCTGAGTGAGGACTTCCAACACAATATTGAACAAGAGGGGTGAGAGTGGGCAGCTTGTCTTGTTCTAGTTTTCAGGGGAAATGTTTCCAGTTTCTGTCCATTAAGCAATATGTTAGCTGTGGGTTTATCATAGATGGCACTTACTATTTTGAGGTATGTTCTTCCTGCACCTAGGTGTTTGAGGGTTTGTATCAAGAACAGATGCTGGATTTTATCAAAAACTTTTTCTACATCTAATGAGATAATCATGTGGTTCTTGTTTTTACATCTGTTGATGTATTTAATTACATTTATCATCTTGTGAATGTTGAACCAGCCCTGTATCCTGGGGATGAAGCCTACTTGGTCCCAGTGAATGATATTTGAGATGTGATATTGGATCCGATTTGCTAGAATCTTGTTGAGGATTTTTGCATCTATATTCAAAGAGAACTACATTGGCCTGTAGTTCTCTTTTTTTTGTTGGATCTTTACCTGGTTAGGGTATCAGTGTGATGTTAGCTTCATAAAATGATTTGGGGAGAATGCCATCTTTCTCAATTGCCTGGAATACTTTTAGTAGGATTGGTATCGACTCCTCCTTGTACATTTTGTAGAATTCTGCTGGAAAGCCATCTGGTCCAGGGCTTTTTTTGGTATGAAGTTTTTGTATGACAGAGTCAATTTCCTGGGTTGTTATTGGTCTATTTAGTGTTTCAGTATCTTCTTGTTTCAACCTGGGAGGTTTGTGATGTCAGAAAGTCCTCCATTTCATTTAGGTTATTAAGTTTGTTTCCATACAGGTATACATAGTAATCTCTGATAATCTTTCGTATTTCTTCGAGGTCAGTTGAAATTTGATCTTTTGTACGTCTGATTGTGTTTATTTAGGGTATTTTTCTCTTTTTCTTGGTCATTCTGGCTACAGGACCATCAGTCTCATTAATTCTTTCAAAAAATCAGCTTTTTGTTTCGTTGATGTTTTCTGTGATATTTTTGTCTTCTATGTCCTGTATTTGGGCTCTTATTTTTGTGATTTGGATTTCTCTGCTAAAGTTGGAGTTTTGGTGGTCTTCTCTTTCCAGCTCCCTTAGGTGATTTGTTAGGCTTTTAACTTCTGATCTTTCCAATTTTTTGATGTGTGCTCATAGAGATATAAATTCCCCTCTGAGAATTGTTTCAGGGCATCCCAGAGGTTTTGGTAAGATGTTTCTTCATTGTCATTTGTTTCCAGGAATCTTTCAATTTCTGCTTTGATTTCAGTGTTGACCCAGTAGTTGTTCAGCAGCATGCTATTTAGTGTCCATGTCTTTGTGGACTTTGATGTTAGTGGTGTTGATATTTATTTTTATTCTACTGTGGTCTGAGAATGTGCATGGCAAGATTTCAACCTTAGGGAATTTGTTTATGCTTGATTTATGGCCAAGAATGTGATAAATCCTGGAGTATGTTCCATGTGGTGATGAGTAGAATGTATATTCTGTGGTTGTTGTGTGGAATAATCTGTATGTATCTATTAAGTCCATTTGGTCGAGTGTCAAGTTTAGGTTCTGGATCTCCTTGTTGGTTTTTTGCCTCGATGATCTATCTAGGGCTGT
>NW_007234199.1:122737-129730 GCF_000164805.1 Carlito syrichta | reverse complement strand
CTGTCTTTTCAGTGGTGCATTTATTCCATTCACATTCAGGCTGATTATTGAAATATGATTGTTTATCCTTGTCATGAGGTTCTTATAAAGTTTTTCCTTTATTTGCTTGATTTATTTTGGCTTTGGTGTTAATGTATGTGTGTGTTTTCAAGTTTCTTGTTGTGCTGTATTCTCTGCTGTTCTCTTGGGAAGTATGTGGTCAATCTTCTTCTTCTTTCTTCCGTGCATAATACCTTTTTAAGTGTCTCCTGTAGAGCTGGTCTGGAAGCTGCATAATGTCTTAGGGATTGGATGTCTGGGAAGGATTTTAATTCTCCATCACTGATGAAGCTGAGCTTTGCTGGATAAGAAATTCTTGGTTTAAATTGTTTATCTTTGAGGACTTTGAATATAGGGCTTCAGTCCCTTCTTGCTTATAGTGTTTCTGCTGATAGGTCTGCTGCTGTTCTGATTGGTTTCCCCGGTAGGTAGTCTGACCTTTTTCTCTTACTGCCTTTAGGATTTTTTCTTTTGTGCCTACTTTGTGTAGGCAAATTACTATGTATCTAGGGGTTGGTCTTCTCATTTCATGTCTTGTGGGGGTTCTCTGTATCTCTTGTGCTTGGCTGGTCACATCTCTGGTGAGATGGGGAAAGTTTTCTTAGATTACTTCCTGGAATATTCGCTCCAAGTTGTTCTCCATTTCCCTTTCTTTTTCTGGGATACCAATCAGGCATAGGTTTGGCCTTTTGATGTTATTGCACATCTTTTGTAGGCTTTGTTCTTTCTTTCTGAGTCTTCTTTCTATGCTTTTACAGATCAGGTTAATTCCATGTTCTGGTCTTCAAGTTCTGAAATTCTTTCTTCAGCTAGATTAATTCTGCTTTCCATGCTTGTCATCTTGTTATTTATTTCCTGGATTAAATTTTTTATTGCCAAAATCTCTCTTACAAGTTCTTTCAGTGTTGCATCTTGTCTTTCTTGAGTCTTATTCACGCTTTCCAACCATTCCCTAATCCCTGTTGTATTCTGGGGCTAGTCATTGGTGACTTCCATTGTTTGGACACCAAAGTCCGTTTTTTCAGGAGTTTTGTCTTTGGTACAATTGAAATTGCCTGAGGTTTTCCTTTGGCTTTTCCTTATTTGTGACAGATCTCTTGTTTTTCTCTTTAGTTCTGTTTTTCAGTGTCAGTGGGAGAGGCTTTCCCTTCTGATGTTTTCTGAGACCTCTAGTCTTCCCTGATCCAGGCTCTAGATTTGTTCTATTATGAAATAGGATAGTGGATGGGAAGCTTTGCTGTCTCTTATAGTTTTCGAAATGTGAATAAAGTGAGGGATGGGGTGCTAGGAATCAGATACCACTTGCAAATTAAAATGTTCACTTATTGTGGTATGTGTTCCCTGAGACCCGCTCTCCACTACCACTCTATATGATGATGCCAAGCAAAAACCAATGCAAAAGCAACTGAACACATACATACACATTCCAAAACAATATGAAATAACAACAAAGCGAAACAAAACAGTCAGCAACAAAAAGACCCCTAAGAATACTAAACACACACACACTTGCCTAGCACAAAGTGAATAGAGAAGAGAAACAGAAAGACCAAAGGGGGGGAAGAGAAGGGATTCATGTTGAACCCTCACACATCTATTGAAATTCCCCTTAAACTATAAAAAGTGAACATTAAAGAGACCCAGAAGGACAAAAACCAACAACCAGAACAAAATCAAAAGATGAACACTCAATCATTCACATACACACAAAAACAGAAAATGACAAAAGAAGAAAGAAGCAAAAAAGCAAAAAAAAATTTGAGGGGACGATGCAGAGCAAACCCTCACTTACACATTCATGCACAAAGGAAAAATATTTTAAAAACAGATGAACTAACAAGCAAACAGTAAAAAAAAAATTTTTTGTAATTAAAAAATAATTGAAAATTTAAAAAGCAAAAACCAACCAACCAACAAAAAAACCTGCCCTCTTGTGGCAGGCTTTGTAATTGTTCCTCTAATCAGCCACCTCTTTGTCTCCTCAGGGAGTGAAGCAGGGAGGAGGAGGGGCAATGGAGGTGGGTGGGGCTGCAGGCCTCCCGTCCCACTCTCTAATGGTCAGTGAGATCTCTGGTGGGGAGGTATGGGACTGTCTCTTCCCCAGGTAGGTACTCTCACTGGGGTGCCACAGCCAGGCCTATCCTGGAATGGAGTTCTCCTATTGTGACTGCTGGGTTTCGTCCCCTCAGTTGTGGCCCAGCTGTGTGGCTCTGACGTTCAGAGGATTGCTGGGAGGGAGGGGGTTTGAGTCAGCCCCGGACTCACCACTTATCTCTTTGGCATTCTTCCTCCTTCTTTTCTGGCCACACCATTTGTCCCACAGCTGAATTGGGGTAGGGGGTGGGGTACCTGGAACTCAACTCTCATCAGGTCCCCCTGAAGTTTGTGCTCTCAGGATATTCCCTTTGGGCCACGATCAAGCCCCGGGTAGTTGATTCACCAGTCACAGACATCAGATCTATTGGTGCGCGATGAGCAAGTCGGAGCAATTTCCTGCCCCCGCCTTCAATATGGTGGTGGGGTACCTCTCTTGTCCTCTTTGGTGGTAACTTGCCTCTGGACTCTGTGTGCAGCCCCTTCCAGTGCCCTGCAAGGTACTGAAGTGATGAGGCAAAGCCTGGAGCAGTCTCTCTCCTGCTTCAGTGGTGAGGGAGTGCCTGGCAATAGTGTCTCCCTGCCATTTTTCCAAAGGAAAACTTCTATCTGTTTTGAAAAAACAATAGTGCTCCGCTTTTGCAACTGGGGAAGAGCCAGGGACGAAGAGAAGCTGCAGCACCTGCTGTTGCACAAGGGGCCTGGCCACCCACTCATGAGCCCCACTTAGACAGTCTCTCCCAGTGTTTTCTTGCCAGTGAGGTTTTGTTGATTTTTTGAAAAAAAAGAAAGAAAAGAAAGAGAAAATGGTGCTCGGCTTCTGCATCCCAGAAATTGCTAGAGTCCAAGTCCAGATGCTGTGGCACCAGCTGTTGCACCAGGAGAGCCGTGGCCGCTAGCTCCCTAGCCCTCAATGTCAGCTACTCACGCACCAACTCACTCAGCAGCACATACACAAAAATAGACTAAGTATCAAGTGTCTTGCACAACATCATGCACACATTCACTTATCATGTACTGAGAATCTCCAAGGCTACATTCTCAGGCCCATGCCTGAGGCGATCCGCGACAACAGACCTTGAAGGCTCTGCGAGCAAGATCTGCTGAGGTCTGCTGCCACTGGGACATCTTGCTGGGCGATGGGTCTCCTCCTGTGTGCCTTGAGGCAACATCCCCCTCCCCTTGGGGCGGGTGAGCAGCTGAGATAAAGACCATCTGGAGTGAGGGATAACACCACCTGCTGGCGATTCAAGGTTACATCACCGAAAAGGGTAAAATGGAAGCCTGACAGACACAGGCCAGATCTGAGTGGTGAATGGGGCAGTTGTGACCTGAGTGATGATCTGAACTGCCCTTCACAATAGGCCAGGGGCAACTGATCCTAACTGCTAACAAACTTACCAGCCAGAAAAGACAGCTAGAAATCAGAGCTGAAAGGACATTCGACTTAAACGAAAAGTCTCAGATTGTGCTTGATTGGTTCTGTTACTCTATTGACTTGATTCTATTCCTTCTGTTTTGTTGCCCTCCTTTTTTTTCTCCTTCTTTTCTTCTTTCTGTAAACCGTATCTTTGTATAGAGGAATAGCACACTTACAATAAGGAGGTTGGTGAGCTTGTATGTTAGTAACATTGCATGTTTTAGTTTTTTTTGTATGGGAGTTGGTTAGTTTGTAGCCGTAGTCTATTGTTTTTCTATTTTTCATTTTTTGTCTCTCTCTCCATTTGTTGGAACAATCCTCTGTTTTCACCCTTACTCCTCTCTCTCTCCACCCCCCTTCCCCCCACTGCCTGCTCCATTCTCTTCCCTCTGTTAACTGCATTTTAATTCAGGGAGTAAACCTACAGCCCCACTGCACAGACAGATTCCAAGGCAGTGGGAATTGGGTTTCAGATTATTCATACACCTGTCGGCGGATACCAGGCCAGCAGATAGATTTTCAATCACAGCTCCCCCCTTAAGTAAATCTCAAAACTGCAAAAAGGACCACCCCCAACCTACAGTGCAACTCCAGAATTAAACAAACTAAGAGGGCATACATAAGGAAGAATAAGAGATTGAACAAACAGATGTAAAAACAACCCCTCCACCCCTGAATAACATAATTAAAGAAGACAGGGACGTGGAGGGAAGGAAAAAGTAGGGAAGGGAAATCAACAATAGCAACAACAACAAAACTGCACAAATGAAGAAAAACCAAAAGAAGAATATAGGTCTCACACAGACCCCTGGGAGATCAGACACTGAGAAAACAGACTTCGGAACACAAACAATGAAGAGCCCCCAGAATGACTGGTCACATGAAACAAACCCAGACATCAAGACATTAATAGAATAAAAAAAAAAAATCAAGGAAAGACAAGAGGAAAATAGGAAGGAGCTGATGTCAGAAATAACAGCAGTAAAGAATACTGTGATGGAAATAAATAACAAACTAATAAGCATGGGAAACAGAATTAGCCAAGCAGAAGAATCTCAGAACTCGAAGGTCAAAACACAGAACTAACCCAAACTGTCAAAAACATGGAAAAGAAGCTCAAAAAGACTGAACAAAACCTTCAAGAAATGAATGATTACTTCAAAAGACCGACCCGAAGAATAATTGACCTTCCTGAGGCAGAGAGAGAAACACAGGCCACACTGGAACAAACATTTCATGAAATCATTCAAGAAAACATCCCTCATCTCATCAGTGAGGCAAAAATTCAAACACAAGAGATTCAGAGAACCCCTGCAAGACAACAAATGACAAGACCAACCCCCAGACACATAATAATTCACCTAAACAAAGTAGTTATAAAAGAAAAAATCCTAAAGGCAGCAAGAGAAAAAGGTCAGACTATGTACGGGGGAAGATCAATTAGGATAGCAGCAGATTTATCTACAGAAACCCTCCAGGCTAGGAGAGCTTGGAGCCCTATCTTCAAAGTTCTAAAAGATAAACAATTTCAACTGAAAATAATCTACCCAGCCAAGCTAAGCATCATCAGAGAGGGAGAATTGAAATCTTTCCCAGATATCCAATTCCTAAGAACCTACGCTACCACCAGACCACCTCTACAAGACACATTTAAGAAAGTATTGAACACAGAGGAAAAGAAAAAAAGAACAACAACGTTCTTCACAAGAGTACAGGCAAAAGATTAAATACACACATGATCCAACTCCAGAACCAAAAGAAAGACAACACACAAACAGAAAGAACAGCAACTTTGTAAGGACACTATGATAGGGGTCAACTCTCACATTTCAATAATTAGCTTGAATATGAACGGACTAAATGCACCACTGAAAAGACATAGAATGGCAAAGTGGATAAAATATCACCTGGCAACAATTATTACCTTCAAGAGACTCACCTCACTAGAAAGGACATTCACAGACTCAAAGTAAGAGGATGGGAAACAAACTTTCAGGCAAATGGAACACAAAAGAAAGGAGGAGTCGCGATCTTAATCTCAGACAAAATACCCTTAAAGCGATCAAAAATCAAGAAAGATACAAAAAGCCACTACATAAAGATAAAAGGCTCAATCCATCGACAAGAAATATCCATCCTAGACATATATGCACCCAACATAGGAGCACCAACTTTCATAAAGCAACTTCTGGGTAAACTAAAAAAATGTATTGACTCCAACACCATCATAGCTGGGGACTTCAATACCCCACTCACAACCCTAGACAGATCATCAAGACAAAAAATCAGCAACGAGATCCGAAACCTCAATGTGACCAAATGGACTTAATTGATACCTACAGAACACTCCATCCAAAGACCACAAAATATACATTCTATTTATCACCACATGGAATGTACTCTAAGATCGGCCACATACTTGACCATAAATCAAGTATAATCCAATTTAAAAGGACTGAAATTGTACCATGTACCTTCTCAGACCACAGTGGAATAAAAATAAACATTAACACCAACAAGGTTCCCTCAAAACCCACAAAGACATGGACACTAAACAGCATGATGCTAAACAACACCTGGGTCAACAATGAAATTAAAACAGAGATTAAAAGTTACTTGGAAACAAATGAAAATGAAGAAACATCTTACCAAAATCTCTGGGACGCCATGAAAGCTGTAGTAATAGGGGAATTTATATCCCTACAAATGCACATGAAGAAAATGAAAGGATCACAAATTAATAGCCTAAGAAGCCACCCAAGAAAGCTGGAAAAGCAAGACCACCCAAACCCTAATTTCAGCAGAAGAATCCAGATCACCAAAACAAAAGCCCAAATCCAGGACATAGAAGACAAAAAGATAATACAAAAAATCAATGAAACAAAAAGCTGGTTCTTTGAAAGGATAAACAAGATCTATGGTCCCCTAGCTAGACTGACCAAAAAAAAGAAAGAAAAAGCCGGGCTCGGTGGCTCAGCCTGTAATCCCGCGCCTTTGGGAGGCTGAGGTGAGTGGATTGCCTGAGCCCACGGGTTCGAGACCCGCCCGGGCAGCGAGACCTCATCTCTACAATAAATCAAAAAATCAGCTGGGTGTGGTAGCGCATGCCTGTAATTCCAGCTACTCGGAAGGCTGAGGTGGAAGGATCGCAGGAGCCCAGCAGGTTGAGGCTGCGGTGGCCGGGAGCGGCCACTGCACTCCAGTCTGGGCGACAGAGTGAGACTCCAACTCAAAAAAAAAAAAAAAAAAAGAAAGAAAAAAACTCAAATAAACACAATCAGAAACACAAAAGATGAAGTCACATCTGACCCTGAAGAAATGCAAAAGATCATTAGAGATTACCATGTACACTTGTATGGAAACAAACTTGAAAACCTTAAGGAAATGGAGGACTTTCTGACATCACACAACCTGCCTAGGTTGAAACAAGAGAAATTGAG
>NW_007234199.1:120417-121855 GCF_000164805.1 Carlito syrichta | reverse complement strand
CATTCACAATAGCCACAAAAAAATGAAATACCTTGGCGTCTTCCTAACCAGAAAACGTGAAAAACCTTTACAATGAAAACTACAAAACACTGCTCAAAGAAATCAAAGATGGCACAAACAGGTGGAAAAATATCCCATGCTCATGGATTGGAAGAATCAGCATTATGAAGATGTCCATCCTACATAAGGCAATCTACAGATTTAATGCAATACCCATCAAATTACCAGCAACATTCTTCTCAGACCTAGAAAAAACAATACAGGAATTCATATGGAAACACAAATGACCAAGAATAGCCAGAACAATCCTCAAAAAAAACAAAGCAGCGGTATCACATTACCAGACTTCAGACTTTACCATAAAGCTATGATAATCAAAACAGCTTGGTATTGGTACAAAAACAGGCATACAGACCAATGGAATAGAATTGAGATTCCAGAAGCTAAACCTCAATTTCTCAACCAACTCATTTTCAAGAAAGCCTCCACCACCTACCACTGGGGAGATGAGAACCTATTCAGTAAATGGTGCTGAGAAAACTGGCTGACCACATGCAGAAGACTCAAACAAGACCCCTATCTGTCCTCATACACAAAAATTAACTCTAAATGGATCAAAGACCTAAATGTCAAACCTCAAACCATAAGAACCTTAGGTAATGCAGGACACACCCTTATGGAAATTGGAACCGTCATCCAATTCTTGAACAAAATCTGAAACCCACAGGCCATAAGAGATAAGATAGACAAGTGGGACCTCATTAAACTGACAAACTTCTGCAGAGCCAAAGAAACCATCAAGAGAGCAGGGAGACAGCCTACAGACTGGGGAAAAGTATTTGCCAACTCCAAGTCCGACAAGGGCTTAACATCTTGGGTCTACAAGGAACTCAAACGTGCTGAAAAGAAAAAAACAAGTAACCCCATTATAAAGTGGGCAAAAGATATGAACAGACACTTCTCAAAGGAAGACATCTGAGCAGTCAACAGACACATGAAGAAATGTTCAACCTCACTAATCATCAGGGAGATGCAAATCAAAACCACACTGAGATACCACCTAACTCCAGTCAGAATGGCAATTATCAATAACTAAAAAAATAACAGTTGCTGGAGAGGGTATGGTGAAAAGTGAACACTCCTACACTGTTGGTGGGAGTGCAAACTGGTGCAACCTCTGTGGAAAACAGTGTGGCGATTCCTAAAAGCTCTAAATATCAACCTCCCATATGACCCTGCAATCCCCCTACTGGGAATATACCCTGAAGAACTCAAATCACTCTACCAGAAAGATGCCTGCACACATATGTGTATTGCAGCATTGTTCAAAATAGCAAGAACCTGTAATCAACCATACTGTCCATCAAAAGAGGACTGGATTAAAAAAATGTGGTACATATACATGATGGAATACTATGCAGCCGTAAAAAAGAACAAA
>NW_007234199.1:75623-120300 GCF_000164805.1 Carlito syrichta | reverse complement strand
GTGGTGGGAAACTATGGGGGGGAGGGGAAGGAAGGTGGGATTAATGGTAGTCAATATCTGACTGGGAATGGGGAGACACCCCTTATCAACAAGGGTGCCTGAACGAAGCATATTTGTATACCTAACCCTAAGCTGTACCCCACGATATCAAAATAAAAAATATAGATATATTAAAAAAAGAATTCTTAATACTTTTCCTTTCAAGTTTTTAGTGCTTCTCATTGCATTTAGGATAAGATTCCAGCTCTCTACCTTGACCTGTCCATTCTAAGATGATTTGGCTCTGGCCATTTGGAGCATCCACATTGAGCATCCAGCTCTGTGTTTCCTTGGCTATCATGATTTAGGTACAGTGACCACCTTAAAGATTCCCAAACAGGCCAGCTTCCTTCCTACCTGCATACCTCTCTGCACATGCTCTTCTGACTGGTAGGCCTCTCCTACTTCCACCCTGGTGGGCACTAACTGCTAATTCCTAACTCTTGTTTTCTTCTTCAGGTCTTAGCTTCCTTAGCGGGCCTTACCTTGTCACCCTCCCCTTAATCTGAAGTATGTCACTTATTTGGGTAGTGTATTATTTTTCTTTATAGCACCTATCACAGTGTGTAATTGTTTTGTAACAATATGTAGAACATTTTATATTTTTAGAAATAGCAGAATTGCTCCCCTGGGAAAAGGCCTGTAGTTGACTGAGTGCCTAGAGAAGTTGTTTGAGGTAGTTTGAGTCCCACAGGAGACATTCTTGTAGAAAGATGAACATTGGAATACAGCCCCCATGCCTTTCCTCTTGCTGAGGGGTCCTTCATCACATGGGCCAGCAGAGCCATCTTGGAGTGATGCTTCCCAGATCCCCCATCAACACCCAACCTTTATCCTCTGTGTGTCCCTTGTTGCTGTTTTCTAATCATTTTATAAAGAACCAACTCAAAATTTTATATTATTGTGTAACATCTGAATCACATTTGGTTTTCTTTTTAAAAAATTTTAAAAACTGACTCATAATACTTTTACATATTTATGGGGTATATCTAATACTTTGTTACATGCATAGACTGTGTAATGATCAAATCAGGATATTTGGGGTGTCTGTCATATCAAATATTTATCATTTCTATTTGTTGGAACATTTTAAATCCTCTCTTGTAGCTATTTTTAAATATACAATATATTGTTGTTAACTATAGTTACCTTACTCTGCTATTAAACATTGAAACTGATTCCTTGTATCTAATTGTATATTTGTACCCATTAACTAATCTCTTTATCCCCTGACCCTCCTGTGTCCCCGACACCCTGTACCCTCCTCAGCCTCTGGTTTTTTAGCCTCCACATATGAGTGAGAACATATGCCTGACATATTTCACTTAACATAATGGTCTCCAGTTCTATCCATGTTGTTGCAAATGACATGATCTCATCCTTTTTCTATGACTGAATAGTATTCCATTATGTATATGTGTCACATTTTCTTTATCCATTCATCCATTGATGGACTCTTAGGTTGAGTCCATCTTTGCTATTGTGAATACTGCTGCAGTAAACATGGGAATGTGGATATCTCTGATATACTGATTTCTTTTCCTTTGGTAGTAGTAGGATTCCTGGATTGTTGGTTGTTCTATTTTTAGTTTTTTTCAGGAATATATATACTGTTTTCCATAGTGACTATACTAATTTACATTCCCACCAACAGTGTATGAGTTCTCTTTCCTCTGCACCCTCTCCAACATCTGTTATTTATTTTCTTTTTTGTCTTTTTAATAATAGCTTTTCTAACTGGGTAGTATGATATCTCATTATGGTTTTGATTTGCATTTCCTTGATGATTAGTGATGTTGAGCATCTTTTTTATTTAATATAGCTATTGGTCATTTGTATTGCTTCATTGGAAAAATGCCTATTCATGTCCTTTGCCCATGTCCTTTTTAATGGGTGTATTTGTTTTTTCTTACCGTTGAATTGTTTAAGTTTCTTGTATATTGTGGATATCAATCCTTTGTTGGATGAGTAGTTTGCAAATATTTTCTCCTATTTATATATTTGTTATCATACATAGTGCTGCAGTAAACACGAGAGTGCAGATATCCACTCCATATCCATACTATTTTTCATCTATGGAAGACGGTACAGATATTCCTGAAAAAACTAAAAATGAAACTGCCATACCAGTCTCTTCACTCTCTTTTTTGTTTCTTACATTATACAGAAACTTTTCAGTTTGGTATAGTCCCATTGTATATTTTTTGTTGTTGTTGTCTGTGGTTTTAAAGTCTTGGCCATAAAATCTTTGCATAGACCAATGTCCTGGAGCATATTCCCTGCATTTTCTTCTAATAGTTTTATAGTTTTGGGTCATGTATTGAAGAGGATGTCCTTCCCAGTATATGTTCTTGGTGCCTTTGTTGAAAATCATTTGGCAGTAAATATGTGGATTTATTTCTGGGTTCTTTATTCTGTTCCATTAATCTGTTTTTATAGCAATATCATGTTGTTTTGGTTACTATAGCCTTGTAATATATTTTGAAATCAGGTAATGTGATGCCTCCAGCTTTATTTTTGCTTAGGATTGCTTTGACTTTGGGGGTTCTTTTTTGGTTCCATATGAATT
Organism: Carlito syrichta; assembly: GCF_000164805.1. Lineage (NCBI taxonomy): Eukaryota > Metazoa > Chordata > Mammalia > Primates > Tarsiidae > Carlito > Carlito syrichta. The sequence continues at coordinate 117,692 of NW_007234199.1, read as the reverse complement.
TTAGAATTGTTTTTACCTATTTCTGTGAAAAATAACATTGGTATTTTGATATAGATTGGATTGAATCTATAGATTGCTTTGGGCAGTATGGTCATTTTAATGATTTTCTTTTTCTTTTTAAACTTTTAAAATTTTTTTATTTTAAAATTGTGGGACACATTTCAGGGTTAGGTATATAAATATTCACTGTGCAGGTGCCCTTGTTGATGAGATGTGTCCCCCTTCCCCAAGCAGATTTCCACTACTGTCAATCCCACCTCCCCGACCCCCTTCCCTCCGCAATTTCCTGCTACAGTAAATCCTTTTCTTAAAGTATTGCTGTGGTTGTTCAAGGTCCACTTATGAGTAAGAACATGTGATACTCAGTTCTTTGTTTCTGTGAAAGATCACTCAGTATTACAGACTCTAAATCTCTCCAGGTTGTTGTGAAGTTCATGATTTTGTTTTTTATGGCTGCGTAATATTCCATCATGTATATGTGCCACATTTTTAAAATTCAGGCCTCTTTGGATGAGCAGCACAGTTGGTTCCATGTTCTTGCTATTTTGAACAATGCTGTGATAAACATACATAGTGCAGGTATCTTTTTTATAGAGTGATTTGAGTCTTTTGGGTATATTCCCAGTGGGGGATTGCAGGGTCATATGGAAGGTTGATTTTTAGAACTTTTAGGAATTGCCACACTGTTTTCCACAGAGACTGTACTAGTTTACACTCCCACCAACATTGTAGAAGTGTTCCCTTTTCACCACAACCTCTCCAGCATCTGTTATTTTTTGAGTTACTGATGATGGCCATTCTGACTGGAGTTAGGTAGTATCTTAGTGTAGTTTTAATTTGCACCTCCTTGATGACTAGTGAGGTTGAACATTTTTTCATGAATCTGTTGGTTGCTCGTATGTCTTCTTTTGAGAAGTGTCTCTTCATATCTTTTGCCCACTTTGTAATGGGGCTGCTTGTTTTTTTTCTTTTCAGCATGTTTGAGTGCCTTGTAAATGCCAGATGTTAGACCTTTGGCAGATGTGGAATGGACAGATATTTTTTCCCAGTCTGTGGGCTGTCTCCCTGCTCTTTTGATGGTTTCTTTGACTTTGCAGAAGCTTGTCAGTTTAATGAGGTCCCACTTGTCTATCTTATCTCTTATGGCATGGGCATTTGGGGTTTTGATCAGGAATTGGTTGCCAGTTCCAATTTCCATAAGAGTGTCTCCTGTATTTTCTAAGGTTCTTACAGTTTGAGGTTTTACATTTAGGTCTCTGATCCACGTAGAGTTGATTTTTTGTGTGTATGAGGATAGGTAGGAGTCCTGTTTCAGTCTCCTGCATGTGGACAGTCAGTTCTCCCAGCACCATTTATTGAATAGGTTTTCCTCTCCCCAGTGGTTGGCAGTGGAGGCTTTGTCGAAGGTGAGTTGGTTGAGAAATTGAGGTTTTGGTTCTGGGATCTCAATTCTATTCCATTGGTCTATATGCCTGTTCTTGTACCAATACCAGGGTGTTTTGATTATTGTAGCTTTATAATAAAGTTTAAAGTCTGGGAGTGTGATACCTCCTGCTTTACTTTATTTGTCTGTTTTTGGTTTTTTTTTTCTTCCTCTGAGGATTGTTTTGGGTATTCTTGGTTGTTTATGTTTTGGGTATTCTTGGTTGTTTATGTTTCCATATGTTGTTTCTACGTCTGAGAAGAATGTTGCTGGTAATTTGATGGGTATTGCATTAAATCTGTAGATTGCCTTAGGTAGAATGGACATCTTAACAATGTTGATTCTTCTAATCCATGAGCATGGAATATTTTTCCACTTGTTTGTGTCATCTTTGATTTCTTTGAGCAGTGTTTCGTAGTTTTCATTGTTATTGGTCTATTTAGGGTCTCGATTTCTTCTTGTTTCAACTTAGGGAGGTTGTGTGATATCAGAAAGTCCTTCATTTCCTTTAGATTTTCAGGTTTGTTTCCATACAAGTGTACATAGTAGTAGATGATAATCTTTTGTATTTCTTTAGGGTCAGATGTGACTTCATCTTTTGTGTTTCTGATTTATTTGGGCTTTTTCTTCCTTTTTCTTGGTCAGTCTAGCTAGGGGACCATCAATCTTGTTTATCCTTTCAAAGATCCAGCTTTTTGTTTCATTGAATTTTTTATATTATCTTTGTCTTCTATGCCCCTGATTTGGGCTTTTATTTTTGTGATCTGGATTCTTCTGCTGAAGTTAGGGTTTTGATGGTATTGCTTTTCCAGCTTCCTTAGGTGCTTGTTAGGCTGTCAACTTGTAATTTTTCCATTTTCTTCATGTGCGTTTGTAGAGATATGAATTCCATCTTACTACTGCTTTCATGGTATCCCAGAGATTTTGGTAAGATGTTTTTCATTTTCATTTGTTTTCAGGTATCTTTTAATCTCTGTTTTGATTCCCTGGTGAGGCAGGAGTTGCTTAGCATCACGCTGTTTAGTATCCATGTCTTTGTGGGTTTGGGGGAATTTGTTGGTGTTGATATTTATTTTTATTCCACTGTGGTCTGAGAAGGTACATGGCAAAATTTCAATTTTATGAAATTTATTTATGCTTGATTTATGACCAAGGATATGGTGTATCTTAGAGTACATTCCATGCGGTGATGAGTAGAATGTATAATTCTGTGGTCGTTGGGTGGAGTGTTCTATAGGTATCAGTTAAGTCCATTTGGTCAAGAGTCAAACTGAGGTTCCGGATCTCCTTGCTGGTTTTTTGTCCTGATGATCTGTCTAGGGTTTGAGTGGGGTGTTAAAATCCCCAGTTATAATAGAGTTAGAGTCAATGTCTTTTTAAATTTTGCCCAGAAGCTGCTTTATGAAAGTTAGTGCTTCTTCTTGGGTGCATATATGTTTATGATGGCTATTTCTTGTTGATGGATTGAACCTCTGATCATTATGTAGTGACCTTATGTATCTTTTTTAATTTTTGATGGCTTAAAGGGTATTTTGTCTGATATTAAAATTGCAACTCCAGCTTTGTTTTTTGTTCCATTCGCCTGAAATTTTCCTTCCCATCCTCTTACTTTGAGTCTGTGAGTGTCCTTTTTGGTGAGATGAGTCTCATGGAGACAATATATTGTTGCTTCATGATATTTTATCCATTTTGCCATTCTATGTCTTTTCAGTGGTACATTTAGCCCATTCACATTCAGGCTAATTACTGAAATGTGAGAGTTTATCCCTGTCATAAGATTCTTATAGAGTTGTTGTTTCTGTTTGTTGTCTTTCTTTTGATTTGAGGGTTGATTCATGTGTGTTTTCAATCTTTTTCTTGCACTCTTGTGAAGAACATTGTTGTTCTTTTTTCCTTTTCTTCTATGCTTAATACTTTCTCAAGTATTTCTTATAGAGGTGGTCTAGAGGCAGCATAAGATCTTAGGGATTGAATGTCTGGGAAAGATTTTTCTTCTTCCTCACTGATGAAGCTCAGCTTAGCTGGGTAGGTTATTCTGGTTGAAATTGTTTATCTTTGAGAACTTTGAAGATTGGTCTCCAAGCTCTCCTAGCCTGAAGTGTTTCTGCAGATAAAACTGCTGCTACTCTAATTGGTCTTCCCTGGTAGGTAGTCTGACCTTTATCACTTGCTACTTTTAGGATATTTTCTTTTATACCTACTTTTTTTTAGGCAAATTATTATGTGTCTGGGAGTTGGTCTTCTCATTTGTTATCTTACAGGGATTCTCTGCATCTCTGCATCTCTTGTTTGAATTTCGCATCACTGAAGACATGAGGGAAGTTTTCTTGAATGATATCATGAAATGTTTGTTCCAGGGTGTTTTCTGTTTCTCTTTCTGCCTCAGAAAGTCAATTATTCTTAAGTTCAGCCTCTTGAAATAATCACTCATCTCTTGAAGGTTTTGTTCTGTCTTTTTAAGCTTCTATTCTATGTTTTTGACACTTTGGGTTAGTTCTAAATTTTGGTCCTAAAGCCCTGAGATTCTTTCTTCTGCTTGGCTAATTCTGCTTTCCATGCTTATTAGTTTATTTATTTCAATCACAGTATTCATTACTGCTGTTATCTCAGCTATCAGCTCCTTCCTATTTTCCTCTAGTCTCTCCTCAGTTCTTTTTATTCTCTCTATTAATGTCTTGATGTCTCAGTTTGTAGTATGTGACCAGTCATTCTTGGGGCTCTTCACTGTTTGCATTCCGAAGTTTGTTTTCTCAGTGTCTGACCTTCCAGCAGTCTGTGTGAGACTCATATTCTTCTTTTGGTTTTTCTTCATTTGTGCAGATTTTCCTCCCCACTTTTTTCCTCTTCTTTAATTCTGTTCTTTAGGGATGGTGGAGTTGCTTTTGCTTCTGTTTGCTCAATCTCCTATTCTTCCTTATGTGAATCCTTTATCTTTGTTAAATTCTGAGGCTGGACTGTGGGTTGGGGGCTCTACTTTTTTGCAGTTTTAAGATTTAATTGAGGGGGGAACTGTGATTCAAAATCTTTCTGCAGATCCAGTATCCACCAACAGGTGTATGGGTACCCTGGAGTCCCCTTCCCACTGCCTTGTGATCTGTCCATGCAGCAGGGGTATAAGTTTGCTCCTGAAAACAAAATAAGGTTAGAAAAAGGAAAATAATGGAATAGGGAAGGGAGGGAAGAGGAAGGTGGAGAGAGAGAAGAGTAAGAAGGATAACAAACATATCGACTAACAAATGAAAAGAGACACAAAGACAGAGAAGAGTAAAACAAAAACTAAAACATACAGACAATCATACTAACACACAAGCCAGCCAACCTCCCTATTGGTTTACAAGTCCCCTACACAAACAGGGGACTTGGACACAAACAAATGACAAGAAAAAAAGGAGAAATCATTAAAATAACAGAAACGAGGCAAGTACTTTATCAAAGACAGAGAAGAGAGAAAAAGAGAAAAGAAAAAAAAAGTAAAACATAAAACAAGCAAAAATGAGCAAAACCAACAAAGAACAAAACTAAAAATAAAAAAAAGTAATAACAGTGAATCAAGCTTGTTCTGAGATCCTTCCTGTGAGCCCAACATCCTTTCAGCTCTGATCTCTAGCACTCATTGCAGGCTGGTAAGGTTGCTCACAGATAGGGTCAGATCTGGGTTCAGTCAGCTTGTTGCCTGTCAGGTCTGCCACTCAGATCCATCCTGTCTGTGTCTAATCTAGCATGGGGGAGGGGTTTCTGTCTTTCCTCATTTGATGAGATTATTTTAGGTCCCAAGTTGGAAATGGGGCACAGCTGTGCGGAGCTGGATGGGCGATGTAGGTCTCTGCCTGGTCCTGGGACAGAGAAAATGACTGCGGTGGGCACCTCTTTACTGGGCAGGGCCTCCTCCCTGACCCTTCTGGATTCTCTCTCTCCACTGATCGGACTCTGGGCTCCAGCTGATCTCCGGTCCGCCAAAGAGTGGGAAGCAGTTGGGTGCTGCAGGTTGGCGTGCAGCAGGCAGCCTGGGACCGGGGAGGGTGCTGGGAACTCCATGGGCTGGGAACCGAAGGCCATGGTGGCGCAGCATGTGGGACCAGCTGCAGCAGCCACACTTTGCGGAGTCGACGCTGGCAGCAGTTGCGTGGGACCAGCTGTAGCAGCCACTCTTCACAGAGGTGGCAATGGCCGTGGTGCGTGGAAACTGCTGCAGCAGCCAACCTTTGTGGAGATTATTACAGTCCGAGTTGTCCCGTCACCATCTTGCATGTTCTGCCATGATTTTCATTTTTAAAATCTATGAGCAGAATGTCTTTCCATTTGTTTGTGTCCTTGTCAATATTTTATTCAGCCGGGCTCGGTGGCTCAGCCAGTAATCCCAAGCCTTTGGGAGGCTGAGGTGAGTGGATTGCCTGAGCCCAGGGGTTTGAGACCCGCCTGGGCAACGAGACCTCATCTCCACAATAAAATCAAAAAATCAGCCGGACGTGGTAGCGTGTGCCTGTAATTCCGGCTACTCGGAAGGCTGAGGCAGAAGGATTGCCGGAGCCCAGTAGTTCGAGGCTGCGGTGGCCAGGAGCGGCCACTGCACTCCAGTCTGGGCGACCGAGTGATTACAGGCACGCGCTACCACGCCCGGCTAATTTTTTGATTTATTGTAGAGATGAGGTCTCGCCTGCCCAGGCGGGTCTCGAACCTGCGGGCTCAGGCAATCCACTCACCTCAGCCTCCCAAAGGCATGGGATTACAGGCTGAGCCACCGAGCCCGACTTGAGCCTCTCTTTCATTTAGCTCTGCTCTTTATTTTTTTTCTTCTAACAATTCTGTGTTTGGTTTGTTCTTTCTTTTCTAGATACTTGAGGTGCATCATTAGGTTGTTTATTTGAAATCTTTTTATTTTTTTTTAACAGGTATTTATCGTTGTAAACTTTCCTCTTATCACTGTTTTTTCTGTAATGCAGAGGTTTTGATATGCTATGTTTTGATATTCATTTGTTTCAAGACATTTCTTGATTTCCTCCTTAATTTCCTTCTTGACACAGTAGTCTCAGGACTAGAAATTGCTTAATTTATGTGTATTTGTACAGTTTCCAAGGTTGCTCCTTTTATTGATTTCTAGTTTTATACCATTGTGGTCTAAGACTTTTTTGTGTGTCTTACTATATGACCCATCCTGGAGGATGTTCAGTGTGCTAATAAGAATGTATATTCTGGGGCTGTAGGAGAAAATGTTCTGTAAATATCTATTGAGTCCATTTGGCCTAATGTGCAGTTTAAATCTAATATTAATTTTCTGTCTAGATGATTTATCTAATGCTGGGAGTGGAGGGTTGAAGTTCCCAATTATTGTTGCATTGGAGTTTGTCTTTTTAGGTCTAATGATTTTGCTTTATATGTCTGGGCGCTCTGGTGTTAGGTGCTCATATTTTTAGAATTTTGTGTCCTCTTGCTAATTTGACCTCATTATTATATAATGACATTCTTTGTCTCTTTTTACTGTTTTTGACTTAAAGACTGTTTTATCTGGTATAGCAATAACTATTCCCGCTTACTTTTGATTTTTGTTTGCATATAATATTTATTCTATCCCTTTACTTTTTCTATATGTGTCTTTTCAGTTGAGATGGGTCATGGTTTTTAATCCATTCAGCCAGTCTATATTAGTGGAAAGTTTGATTTGTTAACATTCAGGTTATTATTGACATGTGAGGGCTTATTCCTGCCATTTTTATTAAATGGTTTCTCTCTCTCTCTCTCTCTCTCTCTGTGTGTGTGTGTGTGTGTGTGTGTGTGTGTGTTATATTCTCTCTCTCTCTCATTGTTTATTATTATGGTTAGTAGTTTTCTATAGTGGTAACATTTGAGTCCTTTCTCTTCAAATCTGTGTCTTTGTTCCATCAGTAGGTTTTATGCATTTGTGTGTAGATATCATCCTTTTGCTTCCATGTTTAGAACTTTCTTAAGCATTTCTTATAGGTCTAATGGTGATGAATTCCATTAAGTTTTGCTTGTCTGGGAAGAACTTTATTTCTCCTTTTTTAATGAATGATAACCTTGTTATGTATATATCCTTGACTAGCATTGTTTTGTGTTTTTTTTTCCCAGCATCACTTTGAATATATCATCTCCTTCGCTCCTGGCTTGTAAGGTTTCCACTAAGAAATCTGCTGTTAAAACAAAACAAAGGCCAGGCTCGGTGACTCAGCCTGTAATCCCAGTGCTTTGGGTGGCCTAGGTGAGTGGATTGCCTGAGCCCACGGGTTCAAGACCTGCCTGGGCAACTTGGCGAGACCTCATCTCTACAATAAATCAAAAATTAGCCGGGCGTGGTAGTGCGTGCCTGTAGTTCCAGCTACTTGGAAGGCTGAGGTGGGAGGATCGCCGGAGCCCAGCAGGTCGAGGCTGTGGTGGCCAGGAGCGGCCACTGCACTCCAGTCTGGGTGACGGAGTGAGACTCCAACTCAAAACAAAACAAAACAGAACAAAACAAAACAAAATGAAAACAACTCTGCTGTTGGTCTGAAAGGAGTTTCCATATATGTGACTAGACGTTGCTCCCTTGCTGTCTTTAGAATTCTCTCCTTGTCTTTAACTTTTGACAGTTTTATGTGTGCCATGGAAAAGACCTTCTTGAATTGTACCTGAAGATTTCTGAGCTTCTTGGATCTGGATATTTAAATCTCTTGCTATACTTGGAAAGTTTTTAGCTATCATGTTGTTAAATAGATCTGCCATTCCTTTCTTTTTCTCTTTGCCTTCTGGGACACTAAACATTTAAATGCTTGGTTGTTTTATGGTATCCCGTATGTCATGTAGGCGTTGTTCTTTCTTTTAAATTCATTTTTCTTTATTTTTGTCTGACTGGATTATTTCAAAAGACCAGCCTTCAGGTTCTGAAATTATTTCCTTACTTCATCTAGTCTCTTGTTGTATCTTTCAGATATAGTTTGTGTTGCATTTAATGAATTCTTCAGTTCCAGAATTTCAACTTGGTCTTTTTAATGTTATCTATCTCTTTGGTAAATTTCTCATTCATATCCTGAATTGTTTTTCTGATTTCTTTGTGTTGTTTTTCTGTATTCCTTTGTATCTCACTGAGCTTCTCTAATATCATTATTTTGAATTCTTCTTCCAGTATTTCATAAATTTCTTTTTGATTTGTGTCCATTGCTGGAGAATTACTGTGTTCCTTTGAAGGTGTCATATTTCCTAGCTTTTTCATGTTTCTTTTGTGCTTACACTGATATCTGTGCATCTGGAAGTTTTTTGAATTTGCTTTCAGAGGGGAGGGGTTTTTCCTAAAAATGTATCTGTGGTGTTGGTTGAGTAGGGCACTTTGGTTTTGATTCTGGATGCATGCAATAGTGTAGTCTCTGTATGATTTCCTGGGCTGTAAATAGCATCATAATTTGTGGTGAAGTCTTTCTAGGTAAGGCAGCACCAAGTTGGCCTGTCCTTGGGCCCCAGTGATGGCAGCAGTGGACTGAGCATGCATGTACTGGGGCCTCAGGGTGGCATACACTGGAACCAGTGTTAATGGGCCCAAGTGGGCCAATCCTTAGACTCCCAGGCAGCTTGCTCGGTTGCTGGTAGTAGCAACAGTAACTCAGTCAGGTGGTGAGTTTTGGGGGCCTTTGGGCAACAGGTGTGGCATGGACAATGGCAGTAGCAGTGGCAGGACAACTCTTGGCTTCCAAGAAGAATGTACTGGTGTTGGCAGTGGCTATAATGGGCTGGGCATGTCCCCAGACCCAAATGTGGTGTGTGTGAGTGGGTGCCGGCTGTGGTGGTAGTGTTAAGTTGAGTGGGCCCAACTTCAGACCCTTGGGAGAAATGCTCATGGTGCCAAGAGTGAAGGATTGGACAGGGAAAGAAATGAGATACAGCATGATATCATATATCAAATATATATATAGTCTATAGGAGAGAGGCTTGCTTATCCACTTTTGCTCCTAGGAGGCAGATGTGGATATGATTATCAAGACCAGAGTTTGCTTCTTTGTTTTTGAATTGAGGTTTACTGGCGATAGACTCAGGTTACTGATTTATAGGTTATGTAAAAAAAGTACAAAAGGCAAAAAGTGCTTTCTAAATTTATACTGATGCTGCCCTTTCCCAACACTTTAGGAGGCCAAGGAGTTTGAGACCAGCCTGGGCAACATAATGGGACCTCATCTCTAAAAAAAAAAAAAAAATTATCCAGGCTTGGTGACATGTGTGCCTGTAGTCCTAGCTACTCAGGATGCTGAGGCATAAGGATTGCCTGAGCCCAGGAAGTCAAGGCTGCAATGAGTTGTGATTGTCTGCTGTACTCTAGCCTGGGCAACAGAGTGAGACCTGACTCAAAAAAATAAAAATAAAAAAATTAATTTATATTTATGAAAATCCAAAACAAAATACTTATTTTAATGTGACAAAAATAAGAGGGAATGAATTGGAGGAGTTACATGACATCACGTGACAACAGCCTTCTCTATCTGCCTCAGAGCACCATGTAGCCTTGCTTGAGTCCTGAGAGATTTCAGTGGGCAGTGTTAACTATTTGACTCCCCTTTTGCAAAGTTTGACCGTGTGTATTTCTTTTTTTTTTTTTCTTCTGACTGGTTACAGTTTGATTTTTGGCTAAAACTTTAAACCAGCAATTTTCGAAGTTTGGTTCAGGGTTGCCTAAACATGGAAGCAGGCAGGGGGGTTAAAACAGTTCCTAGTAATACTAAGACATGATTTGCCTTTTTAAACTCTTTTTCTCTCACGCACGTACAGGGGAGTTTGCAGAGGCTAAGAAACATGTGAGGTAGCATCTTGTTTCAGACACTAATGGAATATGTTTTTGTGTTTTAAATATTCTAATATAGTAGAGATTGAGAGATGTAACCTGCATAAAGAAAAACTCCTTGGAGGGTCAGTAATTTTTGAGAGAGTAAAGGGTTCCTGTGACCAACAAGTTTGAGAGGCTGGGCACAGTGGCTCATGCCTGTCATTCCAGCACTTTGGGAGGTCAAGTTGGGAGGATTGCTTGAGGCCAGGAGTTTGAAACTAGCCTAAGTAACAAAGCCAGACTCTATCTCTCTAAAATATAAATAAATAAATGAATAAATAAATTAGCTAGGTGTGGTGTTATGCACCTGTTGTCCTAGCTACTTGGGAGGCTGATGGGGGAGGACCTCTTGAGCCCAGGAGTTCAAGGCTGCAGTGAGTTATGATTGTTCCACTGTACCCCACCGTGGGTGACAGAGGTAAGACCCTGTCTCTAAAACAAAAAAAAGAAATAAATAAAAGTAAAAATTTGAGAACCTCTGTTGTAGAGGCACAGTTTTCCCAGAGTGTAGTTGTTTAGTTCATTTAGCAAGTATTCACTGAGCACTTACTGTGTACCAGGCCAAATAGCAGCAGCTTCTAAGTTAACATATTCCAGAAACATCTCTTCATAAACCTTGATAGGTGCTGTGAAAAAAATGAACAGGGTACAATGATAGTGAATAATAGCCATGAAAAGTCCTTTTTGAGGAGAAACCTGAGGAGGGACTAGTAGTACTGGGTGGAATATAGGAGTGGAAAGAGCAGGAGAGGGTGGAGCACGAGCCTGGGAAAGGCCACAGGTGCAAGACAGAGCATAGGGGCCAGGCCACGCTGAAAGGGCTGAGTAGAGTTTCAAGGCCAGTAGAGGGATTTCAAGCAGGTCTCCGAATATTATTTTAAATTGGAGGTAAGGGCTTGCTTTAAAAGATAACTGGTTTCATGGAACCAACCATGCTGCCCATCGAAGCTAGACTGGATTAAAAAAAGTGGTTTGTATACATAATGGAATATTATGCAGCCATAAAGAAGGACAGACATACGGACTTTGCAGCAACTTAGATGGATTTACAGTCAATCATACTCAGTGATCTAACACAGAAACAAAGAGCAAAGTACCACATGAGTCTCACTCAGAAGTGAACCTTAAACAATTATAATATTATAAGAAAGGGATTGGCAGTAGTGGGAAATTGTCAAGGGACAGGGGTGGGATTGGCAGTTGAAAACTGCCAGGGGAGGGAGGGGCCACCTCATCAACAAGGGTACCTGCATAATAATCAACGTTTGTATACCTAATCCTGAATTGTACCCCATGTCTTTAAAATTAAAAAAAAAAAAAAGAATAACTGGTTTCATTTGCCACTTTGTAGCTCATTTGGATTTGGAGGTGGAGCCTTAGCATGAACTTAGGGTCATCTTTCCTGCCTCCCATGTTCCAGTTGGTAATTGACCTCTTGATTTTTTATTCTTTTTCTTTTTTTTTTTGAGTTGGAGTCTCACTCTGTCACTCAGACTGGAGTGCAGTGGCCGCTCCCAGCCACCGCAACCTCAACCTGCTGGGCTCTGGCGATCCTTCCACCTCAGCCTTCCAAGTAGCTGGAACTACAGGCGCGCGCTGCCACACCTGACTAATTTTTTGATTTATTTTAGAGATGAGGTCTCGCCAAGTTGCCCAGGCAGGTCTCGAACCCGCAGGCTCAGGCAATCCATTCACCTTGACCTCCCAAAGTGCAGGATTACAAGCTGAGCCACCAAGCCCAGCCAATTTTTTATTATTTTTCTTACTAAATTTCTAACTTTAAATATGATATATTCTCCAACCTGGCTCTTTCAGATAAGAAGAAAAACCAAAGTATTTTATGATCATGTAAGGCTGTCTTTTAGAGACTTGGTATCCTTGAATTACCTGTTCTGTCTGAAGTCTACAGTCACCACCCATAAAGCTTCATCTACATATCAAGAAATTCAGCTCTCTTATCATCTTCAATCTGGCTATTTCCTTTATTAAAAATTCCTTAGATAATTATACTGACTAGTTGTCAGTCAGAACATTTTTGAATCTTTCTATATTCTGCACCCTGCTTGAAAATGTCTTGCCTTCCTGGACCTAACCAGTGTAAATCCCACATGTATTGATTTATGGCTTCTTGTAACTTCTGTCCTCCTAAATTGTATATAACCAAGCTACTATTCAGCCATGGTGGGCCTATATCTTAGGACCTCCTGGGGATGGGTGTCATGGGCTTAAGTCACTCAACTTGGCCAGAATAAATCATCTTAAAATATTTTATAGAGTTTGTCATCTTTCTGTCAACACTGTCAATAGTGTGCTCCTGGGTTCAGGGTTCACCCTTGAAGTTCTGTGCATCTTGGGCCAAGGCTGGCCAGATAAGTACCCTGGGCAGAGGCTCTTTTTATCATAAATGGGTGGACAATGGTAACCTCTACTGCATTTTGTAGTAGACATGAAGTCAACAGGTTTACTCTGTAGTTCAAGAGTGGTAGTCTACACAGAAACCTTGCTTCACAATAGAGGCATTTCTGGAATAGTGTGTGTCACATTTCTGCATCTCCTTTGATTTTATTTGGTCCTTGCAGCCCTGTGGATTGTTGACATTATTTTTAAAATTACTAAACTTCTACTTGATCTTGTGCTTAGTGGTCCCAGAACACAGAATGAGGACTTTGGGGTCAAAAGACAGTACTTTGGTCACTGTCCCAGAATTCTCTCAAAGGAACTATTTCATTGACTGTTGGCAATGAAAATATATTTTGACTATATTTGAAAAGTGAAATATTTAAAGGAACTCTCCAGTAGTAAAGGGTTCTTTTGAGTGGTAGGTAACACAAACACAGCACTTTCACCATGTTATTTCTGGTGATTTTGGAGCTTTATATGGTTACATCTGTGGCTTCTGGGATGGTGAAGCTGTTTTTTGCTCAGAAACCATTGTCTTCATTGTAGTTTATTGAAAACAAATTATATTTGTAAGGTCCCCAACTGTAGCATGGGGGGAGACAAGCCCTGGGAAAGTCCCTTCAGCTGCAACATTCCTTCTAGCAATGCTATGATATATGCCTCTCATTGTGCTGGGGATTTATTGCTACTCCAGTAATTCTAACTCCCTCTAAAAGGCCACCAAAGAAAAGATTCAGTGTTAATACTACTTGCTAAGCGATGTCAATGAACATCATTTATAATGAAAATCACTTTAGCATTCAGTAGTTTTTATTGTACATTCTCTTCCATGAATGCTATATTGTATATATTTGCTTTTTTAATGGTCACTTTTAATTAACGGCCTTAGTGAAAGCTTGTTCTTGGCACAGCCCTTCATCAAGAGTCAACGTGTATTTAGCAGAGAATGGCCTCTCCTTTAATTGTAGCTCATTTTTAAAGTTGAATACAACTGGGTATTTATTTATAGAAATCAGTGTCTCTCATAATGAAGCATTCGTTTGTGCTAAGCAAAAAGTTTGCTGAGACATAACGTCAGTCTATACAGTTCAGGATATAAATACCAAGTGGGATTTTATTTGGCTCTATTTTATGAAATCAGGCCTTCTGAGTTGGCAGTTAGGAGCAGATCGTTATGTTTTAGTTTGAAAGTGGGAGGACAGTCACCAATTAGCAACCTACTGAGTAGGAAGCACAAATAAAATGGTGGTCTGGTGAGTAGAATTTCTAAAATCCCGCCCCAGATGCCCTACCCAGTTTCCAGAACCTCTGAATGCAGTGAAATACTACTTCTGTGAGTAGAATTTCTAAAATCCCCCCCCAGATGTCCTACCCAGTTTCCAGAACCTCTGAATGCAGTGAAATACTACTTCTGTGATAATGTGTTATATGGCATAGTTGACCTACAATAAGAGAGATTATTTGGGATTATACATGTGGACCCAGTAGAATCCCATGAGGGCTTAACAACAGACAACTGTCTCTAGCTGGTGGCAGAAGGAGACATCCGAGAGATTGACAGTACAAGTAGTAGACTTGGAGATGGGAGGGGTCATGTGACAGGTATTGCACATGGCCCCCTGGGTGGCAGTTAGCAAGCACAGGGTCCTCAGCCCTCAAGCTGCAGGGAACTACATTCCACCGATAACCTGAATGAATGTGGAAGCTTGCTCTTTCCCAGGGCCTTCAGCAAGGGGGAAGACCTGAGCAGAGAATCCTATCACCCAGTGCCTGGACTCTAGTTCATAGAAACTGTGAAATGATAAATTAGGGTAGTTTGAAACCACTAAGAGTGTAGTGATTTGCTTCATGGCAACAGAAATCTCATGAAGGTGACAGATGCTATTCATGTAGAGGAAGGACCTTTCTGGAAAGGGAACTGCCAGAGCCATTCACTTATAAAGTCTCTGTGTTTACATGACATGATCTCTTGATTTAACCATCTTCTTCTTTTGATATTTTGCATTTCTTTGTAGAAATACAGTTATGCAATGACTTTCAAGTTACTTTGACCATAATCCATAGTAAGAAATAGGTTTTATATTGGAACCCACATATTCACTCATACACACATCTGAAAGACAAAATTTACCCCAAATACTTCATCCTTATTATGTCAGTTCCACTCTGATGTCTTCTACTTTGTTCCATTCTATTTAGTTTTTTTTAAATGTAGGTTATGACCACTGAGTTGCTTTCTTTACCTCTAGTCCCAGAGTTAGAAAATCAGTGCAGTTGGTTGTGCTTCTGTAGTTTTGTTTTATTTTTTAAATGAATTTCTGCTTGGGAAATATTGCTCAGGATAAAGTGGAGTTATGGTTCCAAGGGTCTCCATGACAAAGTCAGGGTCTCTCCTGCCCAGGTTTCTAGTCTCCTTCCTTGATAGTCTGTGACAATACCAGCACAGGATGGCAGTGGTGCTCCTCTCTGCTTGCTTCGCTTGGTGTATCTATTACCGTGCATATCAGGAACTTTTCACTTTTTAATGATTGCCTGGTATTCTTTTCTGTAGATGTAACTATATTGCCTTTAGGTTGATTTTAGCCCTTTGCCATCACCAACAATGCTGTGTACAAACTTATTCTAGCAGGTGTGTAAGAATGAATTTCTAAGAGAAGAATTACTGGGATAAAGTACCTGTGCCTTTGTCATTCTGAGGGCAATTACCATCCTATAGAAGTTACCCTTTGCTTTTTCACCAGTATAAGCATGCCTATTTTCCTACCCTGTTGCCAACACAGGTATTATTTGATTAAAAAAACTTATTTTGGCCAGGTTGGTTCAAGCCCAGCACTGTGGGGCGCCAAGGTGAGAGGATTGCCTGAGCCTGTGGGTTCGAGACCAGCTTGGGCAGCATGGTGAGACCTTGTCTCTACAGTAAATAAAAAATTAGCTGAGCATGGTAGCACATACCTGTAGTTCTGACTACTTGGAAGACTGAGGCAGAAGGATTGCCAGAGCACAGCAGGTTGACATTGGGGTGACCATGAGTGTACCACTGCACTCCAGCCTGGGCGACAGAATGAGACTCCAATTAAAAAAAAAAAACAAAACAGAACTTGTTTTGCTCATGATGTCATCCCATTGTAGTGTTAATTTGTATTTCTCATTATGCTGGAGGTTAAGTGTCTTTTCATGTTTCAGACCATCTGTGTACATCCTTTCTCATTTTTTTCTGTGTTATTCATTTGGTATACTGTAATTTGAGTTCAGTTGTAGATATGAATTCTACTGGCCTATTACCCTCCTTATTCAGTCTTTCCTTAAGTTCCTTCTGGCTTAAACACAAGCTAACCCAAACAGACAATCCCTATGGCCTTACACCTGTTGATGTAACTCAGATGGGCAAGTTCAGTTTTTTAGGGACTTGAGACACCAAATGTTTAAACGTAGCTTTGCTGGTAAATGAAAAGAAGGTCCAGTGGGGGTCTGCACAGAGAAGGAGTGAGTGGTAGGAGGCTGAGCAGTAACCTAGTTGAAGGAGTAAGAGAAGGAAGTGAAGTAAAAACTCCAGGGAAGGCACACTGGTGTCCTACACTAAGAAAGTGGTATGCGAATTCTGCTAGATGAATGTGCTATGATAGCAGGTTCTCTCAGAAAGGAACAGAGAGAAGGGGAATGCCAGTTTCTGCCATGGATGTATAAAAAGTTTTATTTTCCCCGTATGTCCTTGGTAGTCTTATTAAAATCATTTAAAACTATGAATCTGATAGGGAAGCCAGCCCCCAAGAGACTTGAGTGTAACAAAGCAAATAATCTAAAAGTACTTACCATTCCTAAGAAATAAAATAAACTTGGATTTAGGCTTGGACAGAATCCAGAGGTTTGTTTTCCTGTAATTGATTACAACATATTAAGAAGAGGGGATTTTTAAAAGAATTTTTTTGTAGTGAGATTACTTTACATTCCTTTCATGACTGGAAAGTCTTTCATTTGACAACCAACAGGGAACTTTAGGAACAGAGGTCTTAAGTTTTCTTGACACTTTGGATTTTCTCATTATGAACATTTATATCTTTTATCAGTAACCGCTGAGTCCTATGTGATCTGATCCTGTAGAGAGAAGACTATAGATGTTTCCTGAAATTTTGTGCAATGCAGATCACTGAGGCTAGTACTGTATGCCCCCTACCCCCAACCCACATCTCCCCTGCTCCCTCATGCTGGCATGCCTGCTGCTCTTAGAAAGAGCAAAAGCAGTCCTGTGGTGTGGAACTTCTAAGAGGGAATTGCTGACCTTTGACTATATTGACTTCCAGAGTCTGACTATAGAACCATTTTTGTTATATATATATATAGCATTATGCTCCAGATAAGACCTCATCCCCTCCCATACAGTTTACCCTCCCTTCAGAATACAGGAAAGTATTTCCAAGATGCCCTTTCTTACACATGCTCATATATATATATGTTAATTTGTATTTATAAAACACATATATATATGTTTTAATAGAGACAGGGTTTCACCATGTTGCCCAGGCTGGTCTCAAACTCCAGGGCTCAAGTAAACCTCCCATCTCAGCCTCTTAAAGTGCTGGGATTACAGGTGTGAACCACCATGTCTGTCCTTGGAACCGTATTTGAAGCTATCAGCTTCATTTTGTTGTTGACCAGGCCAGTCTTTTAGATCCTTGTTGTTTGATTGATAGATTTTACTCAGCTTCATCCCAGCAACAAATAAAGCTCTTTAAAATTGTTTTAGTGACTATTTTGCTTGTGTATTGGTCCTAAATTTCAAACTGATACTCTTCTTTAACTGGTGACAGAAGGAGCTTCTTATGGGACCTGTGATGGTCCCATGAATCTTGCTGGTTTTCTTGCTATTATTGAAGAAATCAGCATTTGTTTACGTTTATATTTATGTAAAATAACAATAAGTAGATTTTTAAAATGTTACTGAAATCTTATGATCTGATAAGAGGGGAGACTCTTCTCAGTCATCAGGAGCCTTGCACATTACCTGCTGAGAGTATTTTGAAACGTTTCTGTGAGTTTGGAAAGGGTGAACTGAGGGCAGAAACACAGGTAGAGGATGCTGAGGCAGTGCCTGTTTCCTAAGTAAATATTGAACAGCAGCAGCAGCATCTTCCTGGTACAACTCCTTTCTTCTTTTGGAACTCCTGCTAGCATCATGCTGGGCTTGATGTCTGCTACAAGTGCAGGTACACCTGTGTGAGTTCTTTGTGATACATCAGACAGGGAAGCACATGGAGAAGTGAACATGGGTCCTGTCATGTGTATGAATAGTCTGACTGTTTCTTTGATGCAGACTCTGTTCTGCAAAGGCTCTTTCCTCCTGCCTCTGGCCTTTCCCCCTAATCATGGACATGCAAGGATGTGATCATTACCCCAAAGTAATCTTTTTAAAATATGGATTAAAGTTCAGAACTAGAGTTCAGAACTTCAGTTTCCCATCTGATACCTTCCTTCTCCCAGGACACTGACCCTGTAGGCATTATGCTCCAGATAAGACCTCATCCCCTCCCATACAGTTTACCCTCCCTTCAGAATACAGGAAAGTATTTCCAAGATGCCCTTTCTTACACATGCTCTTATTAAGATAACAGGGAGGAGGATAGCAGGTACTTTTCTCTGCTGCCATCCCTCATGGGGAGGGGGTTCCTTTTATTACTCAGGCCCAGTGAGCTTGACCTAGCAACACAGAAAGAAGAGGTAGCCTCATAACAGTGAGGGGACAGGGATGTGAATATAGCTGGGCATTCCTTCCTCTAAACCTACTTGGGGAGGTGGGGTTATAACTCTCACTTGTCTGCAATACATACACCATGGACAGCCTGTGGCCTTTATGATGCATATATAGATGCTGAACAGCACTGGTCACCCTCAGAAGTAAAAGCAGAGAGCAAGAAGTCCAAGAAGGCTTTCAGTCCCCAAATAGTGTTAGGACTAAATGTCAGAGAACAGGAAGATTGTAGGAATTTGGGGACCTCAGCATGGGTACCCTCAACCTGCATCCCTGTAGTAGTAATACTAAATCCCTGGTACTTTAAAAAAAGGTCTTGAGTTCTCATCTTAGGGGCAGAGGAACCCCCAAGGGGTGGAGCCTGGGATGGCTGCTGGAGGAGGACGCTGGAGAAAGGACACTAGTTTGGGCAGTCAGGTCTAGAGGATGTGGAGGATGTAGTACCACAATGTTCACAGGGACCCTGAGATGCCCATCATTTATTTGAGGAAGAATTTTGACAAAGTAGTTATGGGTTATTTTGGGGATGTCATTTTTGTGTCTTCAAATAAATTTTAGATTCTAAAGAACTTTGACCATTAGTGCTTTTAAGAACACATATCCAATGTCCATATGCACATTTAGTTGGAAAATAAATGTAGATTATTTGGTGACTCAGAAGATATGCTAATTGGGTAATATTGTGTGATGTCAGATACACATACAGCATGCTAATAAGTAACTTCCTAAATCACGTTTCTTTATGTTGAGTCGGATTTAAAGTGATGTTTAATCTCTGTGCTGGGGAGTAGAAACATCAGTCCAATAAACATCTTAGTCAGAGTCTATCTTGGCTGTCTCTAGACCAGTGCATTTGCTTTTTAGAGGGGCGGGAATTTGGGGCCATATTTGTTCTGGTGACCAATGTCAGAGGAAGTGCCAGCATGAGAGTGTACCCTTGGGGGTGGTGCTTAGAAGAATTGGGGGCTGGGGCTAGGTGTAGGCCTCTGCCAGGGAATTGTGGGCCAGGGTAGAATTCCCTCACGTCAAGGAGTTAGTAGGGCCAAGAGCCACTTGAGTGGGCCTGGGGAAGGTAGGTGGTAATACGGATTTCCTTGTGTTAGACTCATAGCACTATTTTCTTGGGGTTGTTTGAGTTGCATGGAGCAGATGTTCACTTTTAATCATTTCCTTAAGGAAGGAAGATTTTTTTTTCAGTTTTTAAATATTGTTTATTATTGAAAACTAATCTAGCAAATAACACACATTAAGACATGCTAGAGATATCTGTACTAGTACCTGGCTGTAGAACAAAACTTTTATCCTATATCATCTGTTCTAAAAGCTGTTCCTTTTCATCTTCTTTATGTATTCTATGTATATTCCAGAAGTATTTTGGTACAAAGAAATGTTTTCTAGTTTGTCATCAGATTGTTTTTATTGTATTATTGCAACCATATTATCACATCAGGAAGACAAATTTTGTTCCAATGGCATATGACGTTTTGTCTTTCACCATTAAACCACATGGGGTAGTCAACATGTAATAGTAAAACCCTAAGTCACAGTGGCTTAAATTTGAGGGAAGTTAATTTCTCTCCTAGGTTAAAGAAGTCCACAAATAGACAACCCAGATTCGTAGGTAGCTTATGGTCTTCTATCTTTACTGTTCCATCTTTAACATAACTTCTCAAATTTCAGTGGGATTTCTCAAGGTCCTACCTGCACATCTAAATTCCAGCTAGATCAGGTGGCCTCTAACATGCCAGTGATCCCTGCTTCTTGAAAATTCCATTGCCTTGAGTGTGGGCCAAATGTAGTGACTTTCTCCTAATGAACAGAATATAGCAAAAGTGACAAAATGTCACTTCCGTGATTTAGTTACATAGCTTTCGACTTCCATCATGCTAGTACTCTCTGCCTTGCAGGAACTCCCTCTCTTGTCTTCTCACCTGCTTGCTCTGATGAAGCAAGCTGCCATGCTGAGAACCGCTCTATAGAGAGACCCATGTGGCAAAGAGTTGAAGATGGTCTCTGGCTAACACTCAGTGAGGAATAGAAGCCCTCAGTCCAACAGCCATGAAACTGAATACTGCCAACAACAATGTGAGTGAATTTAGGAATCAAATCCCTCCCTACTGAGCCTTGAGATGACTGTAACATAGCCAACACCTGGCTTACAACCTTCTCAGAGATTCTGAGCTAGAGAACTCAGGTAAGCCATGCCTAGATCCCTGCGCTGCAGAAACTGTAAGATAATAGTTGGAATTTTTGTTGTTGTTGTTAGTTTGTTTTTAAGTCGGAGTCTCACTGTCACCCCAGGCTGGAGGGCAGTGGCATGTGTTTTTGTTTTTGTTTTTGATGACTGTGAGAGTGGTGGAAACTAATGAGTCTTGATAAGGCTAGCCAGGGTCCCAGAGGCTGGAGTGGGAGGCTGGGGCCCTCTAGTGGTGATTTTGGTATCCTCAGCTCAGCTACTCACTGTCCCTATTTCTCTCTGTCCATTTCTCTTCCCATTGTGGTGCGCTCTCTTTCTCTGAGTTTTATTTTCTTTCTTTCTTTTTTCTTGAAAGCAGGACTTATTGAGAGGACAGAAAAACTCCTACAATGGGAGGGGACCCTAAGGGGTTGCCTGAGTTCTTCTCTTCTCTTATTTTTTAATTTTTAATTTTAAAGATGTGGGGTACAATTCAGGGTTAGGCATACAAATGTTTATTATGCAGGTACCTTGTTGATGAGGTGTGTCCCTCCCTCCCCTGGCAGTTTCCCACTACTGCCAATCCCTTTCTTATAGTATTGTGGTAATTGTTCAAGGTCCACTTCTGGGTGAGAACATATAGTACTCTGTTCTTTGTTTCTCTGATAGATCACTGAGTATGATAGACTCTAAATCTGTTCAAGTTACAGCGAAATCCAGTAGTTCTTCTTTATGGCTGCATAATATTCCTTTGTGTATATGTGCCACCTTTTTTTTTTCATCCAGTCCGATTTTGATGGGCAGCATGGTTGGTTCCATGGTTTTGCTATGGTGAAAAGTGCTGCAACAAACATATGTGTGCAGGTATCTTTTTTTTGTAGAATGATTAGAGTTACTCTGGGTATATTCCCAATAGGGGGATTGTGGGGTCATATGGAAGGTTAATTTGTAGTTCTTTCAGACATCACCACACTGTTTTCCAAAGAGGTTGCACTAGTTTGCATTCCCACCAACAGTGTAGATGTGTTCCTTTTTTCTGCATCCTCACCAGCATCTCTTGCTTGTTTTGTAACTGATGGCTATTCTTACTGGGATTAGATTTGATTTGCATTTCTCTGATGATTAGTGAGGCTGAGCACTTTTTCATGTGTCATTTGCCTTCTTTTGAGAAGTGTCTATTCCTGTCTTTTGACCATTTTTTAATGGGACTGTTTGGTTTTTTTCCTTTTGGCAAGTTTGAGCTCCTCATAGATCCTGGATGTTAGGCCTTTGTCAGACATACAGTTGGTAAATATTTTTTTCCCATTCTGTGGGCCGTCTCCCTGCTTTCTTGATGGTTTCTATTGCTTTGCAGAAGCTTTTCGGTTTAATGGGTTCCTCCTTGTCTATCTTATCTCCTATGGCATGGGCACTTGAGGTTTTGATCAGGAATTGGTTGCCAGTTCCAATTTCCATAGGGTGTCTCCTGCATTTTCTAAGGTTCTTATAGTTTGAGGATTTATGTTTAGGTCTTTGATCCATTTAGTGTTGTTTTTTGTATATGGTGATAGGTAGGGGTCCTGTTTCAATCGTCTGCATGTGATCGGCCTATTTTCTCAGCACCATTTACTGAATAGGCTCTCCTTTCCCCAGTGGTTGTTGGTGGAGGCTTTGTTGAAGTTGACTTAGATGAGAAATTGCGGTTTTGTTTCCGGAATCTCTATCTTGTTCCATTGGTCCGTATGCCTGTTCTTGTACCAGTACTAGGCAGTTTTGATTATTGTAGCCTTATAGTAAAGTTTGAAGTCTGAAAGTGTGATACCTCCCACTTTGTTTCTTTTGCTGGGGATTGTTTTGGCTATTCATGGTCCTTTGGGTTTCCATATGAATTTTTGCATTGTCATTTCCAGGTCTGAGAAAATGATGTTGGTAATTTAATGGGTAGATTAATGTATCTGTAGATTGTCTTTGGAAGGATGGACATCCTAACATTGTTGGTTCTTCCTATCCATGAGCATGGAATATTTTTCCATTTGTTCATGTCTTGATTTCTTTGAGCAGGGTTTTATAGTTCTCATTGTAAAGGTCTTTCACTTCTCTGGTTAGGAAGATGATGAGGAATTGCATTTTTTTTCCTGGCTATTGTGAATGGGATTGTGCTTTTTATTTGGTTCTCCGCCTACTTGTTGCTGGTGTATAAGAATGTGCTGTTTTTGCACATTTATTTTGTACTCTGAGACTTAGCCAAAGTCCTTTATCATTGCAAGCAGATTTTTGACAGTCTCTTGGATTTTTGAGTTATAGGATCATATTGTCAGCAAAGACAGATAACTTCCTCTTTTCCTATTTGGATAACCTGATTTCCTTCTCTTATCTAATTGCTCTAGTTAGGACTTCCAACACAGTGTTGAACAAGAGGGGTGAGAGTGGGCAGCCTTGTCTTGTTCTGGTTTTCAGGGGAAATGTTTCCAGTTTCTGTCCATTAAGCAATATGCTAGCTATGGATTTATCCTAGATGGCGCTTAATATTTTAAGGTATGTTCCTTCATATATCTTGTTGTTTGAGGGTTTTTATCAAGAGAGGATGCTGGATTTTATCAAAAACTTTTTCTGCATCTAATGATATAATCATGTGGTTTATGTTTTTGCATCTGTTGATGTATTTAGTTACATTTATGGTCTTGCAGATGTTGAACCACCTACTTGGTCATGGTGGATGATTTTTGAGATGTGTTGTTGGATATGATTTGCTAGAATCTTGTTGAGGATTTTTGCATCTATGTTCATAAGGAATATTGGCCTGTAGTTATCTTGTTTTGTTGGATCTTTGCCCGATTTGAGTGCCGGAGACCAACTCCAGCCGGGTTCAGGGTATCCCAATCAGAGACGGCGTCGGCGATTGGGGGGAAGTGGGAAGAAGAAAGAGAGAGAGAGAGAGAGAGAGAGAGAGAGAGACTGGACTCCGTCTAGTGCAGAAGCTGTGTGTGTGTGTGTTAGTTATTGGGAATTACAACGGGTCTTTTATACACAAAGTCAGATGTGGGAGGGGCGTCCCCCACCCACCAGAAACCTTAATGCATGAAAACTTAATCAATGATTGCCTTTAAACCCTTTTCATATGATAATCTTAAAATCCCATAACAAAGGATAACCTAATCTGTGACTGACATATTCTATAAACCTTTTTCATTCTAAGCTGATTGATTTATGTCAAGTTAAACAATTCTATAGAAGCTCAAGTATTTACTTTACAAACGAAAGTGGCCCATCCCAGAATGTTTGAAATGTGGCCCAGCCCAAAGTTCACAGTGGGCTACCTGCAAGTAACCCAGCCGCATTCTTTCAACAAAATGCCTGTCTTCTAAAACTATATTCTACAATTTACACGTTCAATAAATCCTAAGATCATGACCCAGAAGCCTGTGACCAATACTAAGGCTCTTAGATGTGACACAAGTTTGAATTATAAGTTGTGTGAAAGCCAAAACTGCAGTTTGTGGAAGAATGGGAGCAATGAGCTTCTAAAGTTACCTTGTGTTCATCCTGATCTCAGAGTTTTTGTGTTTTTTGCTCACAGGAGCTTAATCTGGTTAGTGCCGAGTAGAAAGGGGGAGGAAATGGGGTCAAATAGCTCCCGAACGCATCCTAGTGGTCTCGGGGTCAACGGCCTTTCCTAATCCCTAACACTCAGTGGGCCTCCATGGCTGGCTCCCAACATTTGGGTATCAGTGTTAGCTTAGTAAAATGATTTGGTGAGAATTGCATCTTTCTCAATTACCTGGAATACTTTCAATAGGATTGATATCAGCTCCTCTTTGTATGTTTTGTAGAATTCTACTGGAAAGCTGTCTGGTCCAGGGGTTTTTTGTTTGTTTTGTAGTAGTTGTTTTATGACACAGTCAATTTCCAGGGTTGTTGTTGGTCTATTTAGTGTCTCATTGTCTTATTGTTTCAACCTTGGGAGTTTGTGTGATGTCAGAAAGTCCTCCATATCATTGAGGTGAATCAAGTTTGTTTCGATACAGGTGTGCATAGTAATTTCTGATAATCTTCTGTATTTCTTTGAGGTCAGTTGTGATTTGATCTTTTGTATTTCAGATTGTGTATGTTTGGACTTTTTCTCTCTTTTTCTTGGTCATTCTGGCTAGGAGTCCATCAATCTTGTTAATTCTTTCAAAGAACCAGCTTTTTGTTTTGTTGATTTTTTTTGGATGATATTTCTGTTTTCTGTGTCCCATATTTGGGCTCTAACTTTGGTGATCTGGATTCTTCTGCTAAAGTTAGGATTTTGGTGGTCTTCTCTTTCCAGCTCCCTTAGGTGATTTGTTAGACTGTTAACTTGTGATCTTTCTATTTTCTTCATGTGTGTCCGTAGAGATATAAATTCCCCTCATAGAACTGATTTCATGGCATCCCAGAGGTTTTGGTAAGATATTTCATCATTTTCATTTGTTTCCAGGAAATCTTTTAATTTCTGTTTTGATTTTGGTGTTGATCCAGTAATCAATCAGCATCATGCTGTTTAGTTTTCATGTCTTTGTGGACTTTTGGGAAATTTTATTGGTGTTGATATTTATTTTTATTCTACTGTGGTCTGAGAAGGTGCCTAGCAATATGTCAATCTTTTATTTATTTATTTATTTTGAGTTGGAGTCTCACTCTGTCGCCCAGACTGGAGTGCAGTGGCTACTCCCAGCCACCGCAGCCTTGACCTGCTGGGCTCTGGCGATCCTTCTGCCTCAGCCTTCCAAGTAGCTGGAATTACAGGCATGCACTACCACGCCCAGCTGATTTTTTTATTTACTGTAGAGATGAGGTCTCGCTGCCCAGGTGGGTCACGAACCCACGGGCTCAGGCAATCTACTCACCTCAGCCTCCCAAAGGCCTGGGATTACAGGCTGAGCCACCGAGCCCGGCTAATATGTCAATCTTATGGAATTGGCTTATGCTTAATTTATGGCTGAGGATGTGATTGATCTTGGAGTACGTTCCACGTGGTGGTGAATAGAATGTAAATTCTGTGGTTGTTGGGTGGAATATTCTGTAGGTATCCATTGAGTCTATTTGGTTGAGTATCAAGTTGAGGTTCCAGATCTCCTGGTTGATTTTTTGTCTTGATGATCTTTCTAGGGCTGTTAGTTGGTATTTAAGTCCCCAGCTATAATAGTGTTAGAGTCAGTATTAATAGTGTTAGAGTCAGTATTAATTCCATGTTTACTTAGTAGTTGTTTTATAAATGCTGGTGCTCCTGTGTTGGTTGCATATATGTTTAGGATGGATTTTTCTTGTTGATGGATTGAACCTTTTATCATTATGTAGTGTCCTTTCATATCTTTTTAAATTTTTGATACCTTAAAGGTTGTTTTGTCTGATATTAAGATCGCAGCTCCTGCCTTCTTTTGTGATCCATTTGCCTGGAAACTTGTCTTCCGTCCTTTAACTTTGAGTCTGTGTGCATCCCTTGTGGTGAGATGAGTTTCCTGGATGCAGCAAATAATTAGGTCATGGTTTCTTATCCAGTTTGCCATTCTGTGTCTTTTCAGTGTGCATTCAGTTTGTTCATATTCAGGGTGATTGTTGAAATATGATTGTTTATCCCCATCATGAGATTCTTATAAAACCATTGTTTGTTTGCTTGTTTTCTTTCAGTTTTGGTATTGATGTGTATGTGTGTGTGTTTTCAAGTCTTCTGTTGTGATGTAATCTCTGTTGATTCTGTACTCTGCTGGTCTCTTGGGAAGTGTGTGGTCATTCTTTTTTTTTTTTTTTCCTGTCTTTTGTGCTTAATACCTTTTTAAGGATCTCCTGTAGGGCTGGTCTGGATGCTGCATAATCTCTTAGGGATTGGCTGTCTGGGAAGGATTTTATTTTTCTATCACTGATGAAGCTGAGCTTGTCTGGGTAGGAAATTCTTGGTTGAAATTGTTTGTCTTTGAGGACTTTGAATGTTGGACTTCAGTCCCTTCTTGCTTGTAGTGTTTCTGCTGATAGGTCTGCTGCTATTCTGATTGGCTTTCCCGATAGATAGTCTGACCTTTCTCTCCTGTTGCTTTTAGAATTTTTTCTTTTGTGCCTATTTTGTAGGGGAATTTCTATGTGTTTAGGGGTTGGTCTTCTCATTTGACGTCTTGTGGGAGTTCTCTGTATCTCTTGAGATGGGGAAAGTTTTCTTGGATAACCTCCTGGAATACTTGCTCCAAGTTGTTTTCCATTTCCCTTTCTTCTTCTGGGATGCCAATCAGGCATAGTTTTGACCTCTTGATATAATCGCATATCTCTTGTAGGCTTTGTTCTTTCTTTGAGTTTTCTTTTTATGTTTTTTACAGATTGGGTTAATTCCATGTTCTGGTCTTCAAGTTCTGAGATTCTTTCTTTTGCTAGATTAATTCTGCTTCCATGTTTGTCATCTTGTTATTTATTTCCTGGATGACATTTTTATGACCAAAATCTCTAAGTTATTTAAGTTTTACATCTTGTCTTTCTTGAGTCTTATTCACTCTTTTCATCCATTCCCTAATTCCAGTCACATTCTGGGACCAGTCCTTAGTGACTTGCATTGTTTGTGCTCTGAGGTCTGATTTTTCAGGCTTTTTGTCTTTGTCACTCTGGAAATTACCTGTGGTCTTCTGTTGGCTTTTTCTCATTTGTGACAGATCTCTCTCTTTTCTCTTTAGTTGCATTATTCAGTGGCAGTGGGAGAGGCTTTCACTTCTGATGTTTGCTCAGCCCTCTATTCTTCCCTGATCTGGGCTCTGGATTTGTTCTGTTTTGAAATAGGACTGTGGGTGGGAAGCTTTGCTGTCTCTTATAGTTTTGAGAGTCAAATAAGGTACAGGATGGGAAGGTTGAATTCAGAAATTACCTACATATTACAATGTTCCCTGATTGTGTTATGGGTTCCCTGAGATCAACTCCCCACCACCACTCTATATGATGATGCAGTGGGTTTGTATGTATTCCCCCTGAGTCCAAGATAATAGCAGCAATGAGAAGTACAGAGAAAAATAGAATGAAATAAGATGGACAAAAATTTTTTAAAAATAAAAAAATGAAAAAGAAACACAGAACAATGAAAGCAGAAACCAAACCAAAAAACAATTGAACACACACACACACACACACACACACACACACACACACACAGACACACACACACACAGACACACACACCCCAAAACAAACTTGAATAACAACAAAGCAAAACAAAACAACAATGACAAAAAAAGCCAGGAAAACCAAACACATGCACACACCAAGCACAAAATGAATGGAGAAGAAAAAGAGAAAGAACAGAAAAAAAAACAAAGAAAAAAATAGGAATTCAGATTGAACCTTCACACATATATCATACACACATTAAAATAAAAAGAAGTGAAGAACAAAAGAGCAAAACCAAACTAACAGCAATAACAACAAAAACTGAAAGATGAGCACTCAATCATTCGCATACACATAGTGGCAGTTTCCATAATTGTTCCTCTCAACTGCCCCTCTGCTGTCTCCTGCAGAGTTTGACCTTACTCACTTTTTCTCCAGTGTCCAGACCAGGGAGGGAGGAGTAGACAGTGGGGGGCGGGGGGCTGCAGTCTTCTCTTCCCACTCTAGTATTGTCAGGGGGATCCCCTCTGGTGAGGAGGTATGGGATTGTCTCTTCCCCAGGTACTGGCAGGGAGTGTTTCAGCCAGGCTGTCTTGGAGTGGTGTCTTCCTATTGTGGCTGATGTGTAGGCTTCGCCTGGGTTTGTCCCTCTCAGTTGTCCTCCAGCCGTGTGGGTCTGACATTCAGAGGATTGCTGGGAGGAAAGAGTTGGGTCAGCCCGGGACTCACCACTGATCTCTTTGGAGGTCTTTCTCATCCTTTTCTGGTCACACCTTTGTCTTGCAGCTGAATCAGGCTGGGAGTGGGGTGCCTGAGCCTAGCACTCGCCCTGTCCCTTCAAAGTTTGTGGTTTCAGGATATTCCCTCTGGGTCACGATCAACCTCCGAGTAGTTGATCCACTGGTCACAGAGATCGGGTCTGTTTCTCCATGGTAAGCAAGTCAGAGCACTTTCCTGTCCCATTTTCAAGATGATGGCAGGGTACCTCTTTTGTCTTTTCCAGTGGGACTCTAACTCTGGGTTCCCTCTGCAGCCCTTGCTGCCGGTGTCCAGCCAGACACTGCAGTGGTGAGGCAGAGCCTGGAGCCAGCAGTTTCTCCCACTGGGGTTGTGAGGCAGAGCCTGGAGCCAGCAGTCTCTTCCCAAAGTTTCTTCCCAGGAAGACTTTTGTCTGTTAAAAAAAATTGATGCTCAGTTTCTGCATCCTGGGAAGTGCTAGAGTCCAAGCCGAGCAGCTGTGGCACAAGCCACTTCACCAGGAGAGCTCTGTCCACTTGCTCATATGCCCCCACTTAGTCAGTCTTTCCCAGCAGCTTGTTCTCGGGAAGGGTTTTGTTAATTACAAAGAAGGAAAATATGGCACTCGGCTTCTGTGACCTGGGGAGCACTAGGGTCCAAGCCAAGCAGCTGTAGCACCAGCCACGTCACCAGGAGCACCCTGGCTGCTAGCTCCTGAGTCCTCACTCAGTCAGCCTCTCACACTCCCACTTACTCACCGACACATACACAGAATTTTCCATACCCTCACTCACTCATGCCGGGACTTGCATGGCCTGACTGGCTGTTACCATTTTCCTCCCTCAGTTCTTTTCTTTAATTGTGATTGTTTACCACTCGGAGACCCTGTCCTATCCCATAATCTCTCACTGCATGTTTTTTTCAAATTTAAATTTTCTTGATTATTTTTCTTAATTCACAATTCTAAAACTAGACCTGTTGAGAGTACTCTGTACTGCTCTCTCTTAGGCCCTGGGTTGAGCCATGGATTGGTAGCCTTGTGGTCAGGCTGTCTCCCCTTTTTATAATAGATGTGGCAGAGTAGTGAGGTCTAATAGAGCAGAGCATGAGCACCATGCATAAGATTATGAGGTAAGAAAGAGCTCTCAAATCTGCCTGCCTTGATTAGGGTTATCTCGAGAACTAGGTGAGACTGCTGAGGGATGCAAATTCTAGGAGAAGCAAGGGCTGGCAAGCATAGTGTCTCACATTTCTTTTACATTTTCACAACACCTTGTGGTACTTGGTATCTTGATTTATGTATGAACTAATTATATTTAGATTCTTGGGAAATGAATGGCCACTGAACCTGCAGGTGATTAGTGGTGTCCCATGGATTCAAACATTCTTCACTATACTTTTACCCACAGATAAGAAAAAAGAGTACTGTTTGATTTGTTTTGCTTAGGGTTGTAGGGCTTTAATACATGTTTCTCATTGAGTAGTAGGAAATAGCAGACATTCTTAGAATTTCTACTCATTGCCATTCAGGAAATGGTGCACACAGTCCCTGTGGCTCTTTTCTGAATACTGATCGGAGGTGTGTCATTGCAGGCTGGGAGTCCTCCATCAGCATCAGCTCCGGCTCCGGTGTCCGCCTTCTCTCGTACTTCTGTTACACCATCTAATCAGGACATCTGCAGGTAAACTGCTTCAGATACTACGATGACCAATGTGCAGCCCAGAAATAAGCATTAATGTGCCTTTGGTCTAAACAATTAGTTGGCCCAGTTTTATGTGCTGTTTGCTCACCAAGTTACCCATGCAGGTCTCATTTCTTCACTTTGATGTCTGTTCTCCTTTAAAATTGTTTTTACTTTCTGTGCTTTTATCCCACTGTTCTGCATGCAGTTCCAGTGCAGTGTTTTCAGAGTGTTATCACCACAGTCCTGTGCAGTCTGCTGTTGTCTTGAAAGCTTCTCAATGCCAGAGTTCTCTGACACAAGGGCTCACTGTGACAGTTATCTGTAAAGACACATTGCAGGCGTCAAAGAGAAATTCCTTTGGTTCAGAATGGGTCCAGGCCTTGAAGCCTGCTAAGAATGCCAAAGCCAGAAGAACACTAAAGTTCTCAAAGTCCCTAAACGATGTGGGTGAGAAGACCCAGGATACTGTGGAAAGTTTTGACTATGTGGAAAGAACTTGTTCTGAAGGAAAATTAATACTCCCTCAAGATCCATGTTTCAGAATTAACAGGTTCCATCATAAGGAAAAGAGAACACTGAACCACAAACTTCTTGGCAATTCCAAACATTCTTGTGGTTCATCCCTTTCTGCCAATTGTTCAGCTGCCTCAGAGGTGGAAACTGGCAAGAGAGACATGCACGTCTCGCTGTTGGAAGAGAAAGCAGATGGTGAGGCCATATCCAGAAGCCGTCGACTGCTCCGGTACCTGTTCTCACTCTCACATGGCTCAAGTACCAGCAGCCTGCACAGGTTTCATGAACTAGAGAGCTGTGCCGTTCACCTGAACGCTGCCAAGTCCTCCAGTGGGCTGGCAGGGAGCACAGGCTTCTGCTCTGACGAAATGGGAGATGACGACGTCTTTGAGGACAGCCCATCTACAAAACTGAAGAGCAGAGTCCTGCGGGCACCCCTCTGCTCCACGGAAAAAGACAGTGATCTGGATTGTCCTTCTCCCCTCTCTGAAAAATGTCCCCCCATATCTCCTGTGTCCACATCAGGGGATGCCTGCAGGTTGGTTTGCCAGGAAGTGCCATTCTAGCCGTCTCTGCTCATACCCCATACCCTCACCTTGCTTTAATATGTGAAGTTTCAGGAAAATGAAGTAATAGACAGTTGTAGCCAATTGTGGGTTAGTCATTTTCTCCAGGAGGATGGAGTGTTGATATCATTAAAAACTATTTTTTATGATGTGGGTCCCAAGATAGTTTCACAAATGCTAAAAGAGGAAGAAGCTACACATATTAAAGGCCGAGCTGACTCTTCTCAACTGAAAATAAGTAGACTTGGCATAAAGAAATTGGAAGAAGAAAAATAGTTTCTCCAGCTTTCCAGCTTGATAGTCCCAGATTTTAAGCATTTGCTACCCCTTCAACCTCTTTCTTAGTCCTTGCTTACCCCAATGTGTATGGGGAGTGGCTATTCTCCTCTAGTTCCTTCCTTTTCATTTGGGTGCTGATACCCATGCCCAGGTATTGACTTACTTCCCACCTTTATTGTCCCTTGTGCAGTACCCTTTTGTCACCACTCTTGTGACCTTTCCCCAGTCTCCCCTCCTCAGTTCCAGCTGTCATCATTTCCAATAGTTGGTTCAGAAACCCCTCTCACTAAATCAGATAGCCTGAGAGCCTACCTGAGGCCAAAGCTCAGCTCCTTTCAGGCCAGGTATCCCTGCCTGTTCTCCAGCTACTGGGAAAGACCCCTCTGTTTCTCAAAAGCTTATTAAGTTCCTTTCGGGTAGTAACTATATCTTGATACATATTTCTTTGGCAATAATGAATGCTTTTGAATTAATTCTCACTGCTATAGGTGGACCTAAAAAAAATAATGAAATTGCAGCACCTTATAATGGTGAGGCTTTTTTTTTTGGGTTTTTTTTTTTGAGTTGGAATCTCACTCTGTCGCCCAGACTGGAGTGCAGTGGCCGCTCCTGGCCACCGCAGCCTCGACCTGCTGGGCTCCGGTGATCCTTCCGCCTCAGCCTTCCAAGTAGCCGGAATTACAGGCATGCGCTACCACACCTTGCTGATTTTTTGATTGTAGAGATGAGGTCTCGTTGCCCAGGTTTTTTAGGTCCTGGCGATGTACTATACTCTTTGTTTACTTCCTAAGAGAGGATGGAAATGTGTGGTTGTCTGAAGGTGAGGTCAGCGATTATAGCTAAAAAGCAGATGTCATCTTTTAAAGTCATTGTGGTATTTTTGGAAAGTGGAAAACTGGTTTTGTTTTGCTTAGAAAATTTTCTCTATTTTACCCTCTTATGTTGTGGGAAATGATTCTCTATTGCTTCAAATTATTCTTTCAGTGAATCAGTGAACTTCTTAAGTCTTACCAAAAAACAAAAACAAAAAAAAACTACTGCTTTGTGCTTTGTCATTTCTTACATCATTTTTTCCTCTCTGTTGCCAAATGCCATCCAGACTTTCCATGTTGGTGCGGTAAGCTAGAAATTTTTAGTTTGCAGTAATTGTTTTCATTTGCGTTCGTATGTTTTTGTGTTTGTAGTCACTTATGTGATGTTTGTTTCTGAAAGTTTTCTTTGGGGGGGATTTACCTTCACCAAAGTGTCACCTTCCTTATTGGGTGGGCTCCTCACAACAACTGGTTTTCCTTCTACTGTAGGATCTGCCATTGTGAAGGAGATGACGAGAACCCCCTGATCACCCCCTGCCACTGCACAGGAAGCCTCCACTTTGTGCACCAGGCGTGTCTGCAGCAGTGGATCAAGAGCTCCGATACACGCTGCTGTGAGCTCTGCAAGTACGAGTTCATCATGGAGACCAAGCTGAAGCCTCTGAGAAAAGTATGTGTGAAGAAAGGGTGCTCCCAGAAAGTGCTTTACTCTTTCTGGAGAGTGATCACCAGAAAATTAGCATCTCAGACTGTGGAGCCATAACTTGCCTGTGTTCATTTATTTAAAAAGCCAGAACAGGTACTTACATTCACCATTGTAGAGATTATTGTTTCTGGTACTGATTTTCAAGTCTCTCCCCTCAGGAAGAACCTCTTTCTGGCCATTCATTTTTTTTTTTTTTCCTCCCTTCAAACTAAGAATACGTGTTTCTCTGTGTCTGTCATCTGGCCCTTGACTACAGAATGTTTTGTGACATATCTTTATCAGTATTTAACTTTATATATATTAACTGTTCATGTCTTACCTCTGATTAGGACTATATATTAGAGATTAGTATCTCTCCATGGTACTCAGCACAGTGTGGCACAGTGTGGCACACAGTAAAGTTATTTATACACCTGTGATAAGTATTTTCTGGATGAGAGAGTGGGTAGGTGGATAGGGGAGGGAAAAGAACCAACACATTATGTGACATGTGACTGGTCTTCGGGTCCCATGTCATTGTTCCCTCTTAGAGGAACTTTGTCTGAGGCACTGGCCTCCCATTTAAATGTTGACTGTTTCAAACATTTCTCCAGATGTTCAGCAAAGAAGGTTTTGTTTGAAAGAATAAAAGACTGTTCCTATCTCAAAATGGTAATATATAAATTGCAAAGGGAATCACATAATCAAATAATAGCACACGTTGATGCCAATTAAATGCTGAATTATGTGATAGTAGAACATATTAGAGAAGGAGATGCTCATTATGGGCTAGAGTGCTGGGAAGTGGAGTGGTGGTAGCATCATAGAATGTTGAGTTTCAGAGCAGTTCTTGGAAGATCACTAGGATTTGGAGACATAGTAAAAGGAGTCTAGAGAGGCCAAACTGTCTGTGGAGAAAAGCATACACCAAAAATATGAGGGTGAGAATTTATGGGAGTATGCAAAGGTCAAGCTACATGTGTTGTAGGAAATAGCAGGAATCGGGGAGCAGGGAACACCAAGACACTGCCTTTCTTTTAGATAAGAAGCCCAGAGAACTTGCTAGTATATAAAACCCTAGCAAAAAGCAATTAGATATGAGAGAAGAATGGGTAAACTACATGAAAACGTTGCCCCAGTAAAAGCCTTACATATATTGGGTGCCTTCTCTACGCTAATCTCTCAAGTGAGTCTTATGACACCTTGACAATATAGGTAGTCCATGAGACTCTATTTTCACCTTACCCTACATAGACTCATTTGGAAAGAGACTGTGACTAGAGTTGGCAAAGGATATACAGAGTGTTTACACTTTGTTCTTTCTCTCTACCTTTATGTGTTTTCTTCTGATTCGGAAACCAGTAAATGAAAAAGAGAATCTGGCTATTTGGAGTAAATTAATGAGCTCCTAGAGGAGATGGGACTGGCAGAGTCTGCTTGTACCAGGAACTCTTAGCATCGATTTCGAGCTGTTGCTGCCAAAGTAGCAGAGGACCAAAGAGTGAGCGCCTTCTGCCATTCACCTTCACAATGTAGTGTGACCCATCTGCTGGTGTGTTGTGGCATCATCAACCCTCTTCTGCTTGTCCATGCCAGTTAGCAAGTCAGGGAGGCTAAAAATGTAGCACCTGGGCCTTGGGCCAACATACTGTTTTCATTAGGACTGAAATTATAGAATCTTCTATCAGACCATTTAATGTCTGCTTGCAAGAATAAGCACACAAGGGGATTGCTGATGGTAGTTCAGCACTCATCTCAATCCCAGCTTCTTTTCATTGCATAGAAAGTTGACTGTGCCTGTACCTGGCTAAAGCCAAGTGATTTAAAGAGAACAACATTGGGAAAGTTCATCTAGTTTGAGAAAATGGGAGGGGGAAGGAAAGCCAACCTTACCCATCTACAGTGCTCTCACCCCATTATAGCCTTTCACTATGATCCTAAGTCTCACCCTCTGCATGTTGTCTTTCCAGTGGGAGAAGTTGCAGATGACAGCCAGTGAGCGCAGGAAGATCATGTGCTCAGTGACGTTCCATGTCATCGCTATCACCTGTGTGGTCTGGTCCTTGTATGTGCTCATTGACCGCACTGCTGAGGAGATCAAGCAGGGGCAGGCAACAGGTAAGTGCTCATGCCAAAAAGTGAGCTCAGCACCAGAGGTCCTGGATAACACACTGGAGTCTCAGGATTAGAGCATTGTTCCAGTCAGACTGCAAAAGTATGGGTTTCTGGAGGGGGACATTATAATTAGGAGGCACCAAACATCCTTTTTGTATGTTTCTCATACTGTGTTAGTTTTTGAAACCCAGTCAGAAGTGATCAAATTGTGGAACATGAGAGTCTCCACAAACTACCTCTTAAAAAAGCAGGATAAAAGGCAGTTGGACACTATCTTCTATCCCTCCTTGATGAAACATGATTTGATGAGTTAGGAATCCATTGGTCAGTGGCATGTACCTGTAGTCCTAGTGACTTGTGATGCTGAGGCAGGAGGATCACTGGAGCCTGGGAGTCCAAAACTGCAGTGCTCTGTGATCACACTTGTGAACAGCCACTGCATGCCAGCCTGGGCAACATAAGGGCTCATCCCCAAAACAAAGCAAAGCAAAACAACAACAACAAAATTCACTGGCTATGGGAAGTTCAGAAATTGTGTTTTATTTACTTCAGATCTTAAATAAGATCTAATAGGCTGAGTTTTTCCCTTCCAGGAATCCTGGAGTGGCCCTTTTGGACTAAATTGGTGGTTGTGGCCATCGGCTTCACCGGAGGACTTCTTTTTATGTATGTTCAGTGCAAAGTGTACGTGCAGCTATGGAAGAGACTCAAGGCTTATAATAGAGTGATCTATATTCAAAACTGTCCAGAAACAAGCAAAAAGAATATTTTTGAAAAATCTGCACTAACAGAGCCCAACTTTGAAAATAAAGATGGACGTGGAATCTGTCATTCTGACACAAACTCTTCTTGTTGCACAGAGCCTGAAGACACTGGAGCAGAAATCATTCACATCTGATTGTGTGGGGGTATAGTTTTCTTGGACGTCCATGAAGAGCTGAAGGAAATTGTTTACTGCCAATTGTGTACCTTTAATATGTCCTTTAATAGCATAGACTGGGCAGGTGACTATTTTTAGTAGCTTCTCTTTTTCTGAACCCTCCTTAATGAGTGTCCTGGAAAGCCCTCCTATGGGCCAGGCATGGCTGGGTCCTGTCTCTGCCAGGCTACTCGGTGGGAAGGAAAGGTGGAAGACCCCATGATGCCATGTAGGTGAGCTGACTGAGTTCCCACCCATGGTACTGAGCAGAATGAGAGAATAAAATGCCAAAACTGAGGGAAGAGCAGGAGCAGGGGCTCCCTGATATGCAGTCTCTTCCGTTTTTTAGCAGTCTCGCCCTGGAGCAGAAAGTTGGGGAATGTCTAGCCATGATGAGAGGATTCCTTTTGCACCCAGGAGAGCCTGGGGAGACAAGATTGAAACAGCTCCTCCACACATAATCTCCTGCCCACCTCTGCTGATGCAGTCCCCTCAGTGCTCTTGAGCAGGTGGGGCTATGGTGCTCTGTGTGGTGGCATGTGACTCACTGAGCAAACAGCACTTTACAGAAGAGAGTCTTTATTTTGTGATATGTGTTTCCAGTGGGATTGACACTTAAAAGTGCATTTCATTTAAAAATCTTCCGTTTGTTACCCTTGTTATCTCTTTTACATCATAATCTAAAATCCTTTTTGCCTTATATATGCTAAGAAGCATAACATCCACTCTGTGTCCATAAGACAGACTTGTGAGTTTCAAACAGGACAAACAGGTTTGAGCCTTTTTCATAAGAGATTTCATGGGAATTAATGGATGTTAATGGCAATTATAGCACAATTCCTGTGCTTATGAGCCTGTTTTTTGACAAGTCCTTATTTCATAGGCCTGCCTCATATGTTTTTTTGTCAACGCTGAAAAAAGGGTTTTTGAGATCTAAAATGGAAGGAAAAGAATTGAGGAATTATAAAACTGAATATTTTAAAAATATTCCTTTACAGACATATCTGCAGCTGGTGCTGGCTTCACACTGGAAGAGCAGCCATGTGCTGTCCTGGCCAGGACATGTGTGCTGCAGGTTCTCCTGGTTGCTGGCCCATCATGTGGCTTCTGCTTGGGATGGTTCTGTGGAGTCACTGCTGAGGGCCGAAAGACAGGCGGGCTGGCTCTGAGATGAGGGCCAGGCATGAACAGCAAACTGCTGGAATCTGCTGTGTCACTGTTTCTCAGCCACACACCCGCCCATCTGTCGCCTTAACTAGACTGAGCAGACAGGATCCTTAGGGGCTGTGGGCCCCACTCTCAGTCCATTCTGTCATCAGGGATTACCTCCTGTACCATTTTCATAAAACGAACAAAACCAAAATCACTACCATCAAATGGCCTTGTCCCTTTAAAAAATCTGCTTAAAACCTAGTTTTAAAACCTAGTTTTATGCTGCCAGGCAAATAAAGAGTCAACTCCAAGAAAGAAGGCCAGCAGGTCCTGCAACACAATGTGAGTAGGCCCACATGCTTCCTCTCCAGGCCAGTCTCTCTCATCAAGCAGGCAGGGAGAAGGTGGTGAGATACCTGGGAGTTCTGTCCTCATTCTCTTTGAGCCTTAGGTGCTTCATCTGTCCTGTTAAGAGGATGAAGCAAACACAAGATGATTTCTTTGCCTTTCAGAATGAAAGCCTTGTGGTTTGTTTTGAAGGCTGGAGGAAGCTGAAGGGTCTCCAAGCTCTGGGTGTGGGTTCATGATAACAGGCTTTGTTTTGCTATCTCCTCCCACTCAGCATCTGACTCATTGGGATTATAGGTCCTGGTCTGTGGAGCTTCTCTGCTGTGGCTTTCCTCTGGCAAGGCAGGCACTGTCCAGCCATAGTTGACTCTTGAAAATAGGTCAGCCTGGCCTCTCTCCATTTCCCAGGCCATATCTAGCCTATGCCTGTGTTCACTGTGCCCCAAAGTGCAATTACCCATGTCCCTTCTCAGCCTGGGGACACTAGGCAGCTGCAGACCATCCACTCAGGGGAGCTGAATCCCAGGTCAGTCCTGCCAGTGTTGCTCATACACTGCCCAGACAAGGCCCCTGGTTTTGTACATTTGTCCTTCAACAGTGGAGGAGTGGTTACAGTAAAGACTGGGATTGTAAGTGTGAATCCCCCTATCAACCATAGAACACTTTACGCTGAACTTGAAAAGCTCTGAGACTTCCTGGAGAGAAGAAAGTGTGCTTTAGTAGGGATAACCCTTGGGCGACTCACCTAGTATGGCTGGCACCCTCTTATGGCAAAGGTGCCTTTATAACTAAGACTTGAATTGCTCGCATGCCCAATCAGATTCTCATGTGGAGCTCTCTCTTCTTTTCAGGAAGGCCTAACACTATCTCATCCCCTCTGGCCACCCTGTGGACAGTCCATCCACACCCTTCTTCTCCTCTTGGTGGGGCACACAGCCACACTTTTGCCTTTTCCTTTCTTGCAGGTTCTAGTTCAACATCTGATTAATCAGTCCCTTCTACCCCTCAGTGACTAGCAATGAAGCGTGAAGTGTGGCGGAGGGACTAAGGAGGATGCCATCTAGTAGAGGTACCTGCTCTGCCTCTGGTCCTTTAGTCTGTGTAAACTTGCTCTCTAGTTCTTTTGAAGGGCTGTTTATTCTCCAGTTTCCTCCCACTTTTCCCCTGGCTTTAGTGAGAGGGTGGCATTTGTCTGAATCATATAGAAACCCTGGTTGGGTGAGGTCTCTGGGCCAGGAGGACTGGTACATGTGGGCTAGGAAAGGGGAAGAGGCAAGCAGTCTCAGGTGTCACCAGTCAGCCCTCTCTCATTTGGCTTTTATCTCCTGTAATTCACAGTACCACTAACAGGCTTCTGACTTCAACAGTAACTGTTTGTTGTTGTTGAGTCGTAGGCTCATTCTATCACCCAGGCTGGAGTGCAGTGGCACAGTCATGGCGTATTGCAGCCTTGAGCTCCTGGGCTCAGGCAGTTCCTCCTCCTTCAGTCTCCCAAGTAACTGGGACTACAGGCACGCTAATTTATTTTTATTTTAATTTTGTAGGGACAAGGTCTCACTATGTTGCCCAGGCAGGTCTTAAACGCCTGGACTCAAATGATCCCCCTGCCTTGGCCTCCCAAAGTGCTGGAATTACAGGCATGAGCAATTGTGCCCAGATAGTAATTTGTTTTTTGTGCCCAAGTTTATTGTGAGAATTTCCTAGAAACCCCATAAAAGGTCTCTTTCTACTCTAGATCTGTAATGGCTTCCACTTTTTTGCTTCAGTCCACTCTTTTCAATCATGTAGGCCTAGTTTTCAAACCTGTATGTGTATCCTGCCTGGTCACAGTTATGCAGGCTTTAGGCAGCTAGGCCAGTTTGGGAGCCTTGGGTGATGCCTACAGAGCTGGAGGAGGACTGGGGCCAGCAGTGTGAGATCCACGATGCTGTGGATGTGATATGGGTGTATGCAAATACACATTTGAAGTACTTTCCCTTTTGAATCTGGTTTGAAATATGCAGCTTCTAGCTCTAGCCCAAGGAAAGACTGAAACATAGGGAAATAAAAGCATTTGTCTTTGTCTTGAAAGCAATTGTTCAAGTTGTGCAGCTGATCATTGCACGTTTAGACGCAATGTTTATAGAAAGTTGATTGTTAATAAAAGCCAAATTTACACTGGCATGTGTGGCGTAGTTTCTAAAAGACACTTCACATTTGAAAATTTTCTTACCTTAGAAAGTTTCTAGTTATCTAAATGTCTAGTTTTGTATTCCTTTGTGTATGTTCACTGTTCTTCAGTATTACCACTTGAATAATTCTCTGTGTGGGGGGTTGTTTGTGTGATACACTGGGATGTTTAATTGCAGCAATAAAGCCTTTCTTTTAAAAGGAATTTTGCCATGAGAGTGATTTCCTGCAGAGAGGCTGGGGACATTGATAGGTACTCCAGTGGCCCTGATCCCCTTTCCAGGTTGGTCTGGCTTACACATCAGGAAAGAATATCATGTGGCCCCTGGAGGTGTCTGTTTTCTTTCCTGGGTCTGTCCCTTGGATATGTGTGTTGGGAGCAGGATTGTCTGTGGGTGTGCCGGATGGAGGTAGAAATAGACATTTCACACTGGCATACTTTCTTCAAACTTCCAGACCCTACTTGTGCTCACCCTGAGGGAAGCAAGACTCAAGGGTATTTAGCCACATGACCATGCAGCAATTGATTGTGGACCAGCCTTACCTATGGAAACACATTTTCTGACCCACAGCCCGGCTGAGTAAAATAACCAGGGAGACCAGCAGGGTTGCTGGCAATGGCTCTGCCAGGCTGTATCTCCTGGCTTCTGGCAGGGCTTTCTTGAGGGATAGCAGTACCATGATCCTCAGACTGCAAGTGGCCCACAAGGCTGGGAGTGCTGAGGGTGGACCAGAGTCAGGGGTTGCATGAAGTGAAGGGAGGGAGATCAGATTTGCCTGAACATACTGCAGCATTATAGGTGAGTGGGAGAATTCCCCTTTGCTAGGCTGCCTAGCAAACTTGGGAGCTAAGCACAAGGATGCTTTGCAGAGCTGTGGCCACAGCTACATGTCTGCAGGAGAGGAAGCCTCTGATTCCAGGAGGAGGATGGGCCTGCAGAGCCACCAAACCTGCTTAGCTAGGTCCCTGCTTGTGGCAGGGAGGAAGCTCAGACACCCCCTGAATTGAGTGCTGAGTAGGGTGGAGCTGAAAGAGAAACCCACTCCTGTAAGAAGGTAAGCCGGCTCGGTGGCTCAGCCTGTAATCCCGCGCCTTTGGGAGGCTGAGGTGAGTGGATTGCCTGAGCTTAAGGGTTTGAGACCCGCCTGGGCAATTTGGCGAGACCTCATCTCTACAATAAATCAAAAAATGAGCCAGGCATGGTAGCGCGCACCTGTAGTTCCAGCTACTTGGAAGGCTGAGGTGGAAGGATCGCTGGAGCCCAGCAGGTTGAGGCTGCGGTGGCCGGGAGCGGCCACTGCACTCCAGTCTGGATGACAGAGTGAGACTCCAACTCAAAAAAAAAAAAAAAAGAAGGTAAGGAGCCCCTGTGCTTTTTGATAATGTTAGGAGTTTGACGGAAGGGACACCTGATGGGGGTCTTGGTGCAGGCAGGCTTGAGGCGATCACACCAGCCAGTGATGGCTTGCCTCTGGAGGCTCTTTTTTTAGGTAGACTGCTCAGAAGCAGCCTCCTGTTTTTGTAAATGAACTTTATTGGCAAACAACCATGACCATTCACTTACACATTGTCTACAACTGATTTCCTGCTATAGTAGCAACCGTTGAATAGGACAGATTGTATGGCTTACAGAGCCTGAAATATTTACTGTGTGGCCCTTTATAGAAGAAGTTTGCCAGACTGTTGATGTGGATGGTGTCCCTAGAGTTGCTGGTGCACAACTATGTGATGTCTTGGTAACAGAGGCATTGGGGGCTCAGAAGTACCACAGTGACCTGAGCCCTGCCATACCTCTGCATTGCTGGGTCTGGAAAGAGCTGAGAGGGCAATTCCTCACTACTTGGGGTGTCAGGCTGGTGGGAAGCAGATGATCCCATGATCTCCAGGGCTCACACTGAGCAAACCAGATGGCCAGGGAATTCAGTTGTCTCTCTTTGGAAAACAGGGAATGTCTACAGTGTGGGGGAAGGCACACACAATCAAAGCCATCAGCACAGTAATAACAAGTTGGCAAAAATCAAACCTGGCCCGTTCGCAGGGAAAGGCCCCTCAGTAGAAGGTTGGGATCCTGTTGGCCGAAGAGCAGGGCAGGGAGCCAGGAGCAAGGACTGTGTTATAAGGTCGTGCTCACGGAGCCATAATCATGCAGTCCGAGGCATATGTGTTAATATACATAAAGTGTTATGTATATATAAAGATGCATAAAATGCATTTTGCATATATAAAAATGCATTTTGCTTACTGTGACCACTCAGCAGCTTGCTTTTTTCATCTAACAGTTTAATATTATGTGTGTGTGTGTGTGTGTGTGTGTGTGTGTGTGTGTGTGTGTGTTTTGAGTCAGGGTCTCACTCTGTCACCCAGGCTGGAGTGCAGTGGCACGCTCATGGCCACTGCAGCTGGTCTCAGGTGATCCTTCCACCTCAGTCTTCCAAGAAGCTGGAACTACAGGTGCACACTACTATGTCCAG
>NW_007234199.1:48592-75603 GCF_000164805.1 Carlito syrichta | reverse complement strand
AGCTTATTTTTTTATTTATGGTGGAGACAAGGTCTCGCCATGTTGCTCAGGCTGGTCTAGAACCCCTGAGCTCAGGCAATCCTCTCGTCTTGGCCTCCCAAAGTGCTGGGATTACAAGCTTGAGCCACTGCACCTGGCTCAATATTATATTTTCTGTGTTAGAATGTAGGCAATCTACGGCATTTTTTTCTAACTAGCGCAGGATTTATTTAAGTCCTTATTGATGTAGATTAATAAGTTGCTTACTAATTTTTGATATTAGAAACAAGGCTGCAATCCACATCCATGACATCATTATATACTTGGGTGTGTGTGGGGAGGAGGGGCAGTTCTGAAGATAAATTTCTAGAAGTGGGAAAAAAGGAGTAGATTCAGTTTAACTTCTAAGTTGCAAAACTCTAAAAAATGATTCACTTACCTTCCAACTGTGAGGATATGATTCTCTTTCCTTACATTTGCATCATGTTACTGCATTTGAAATCATTCCTGAGACAATTGTTATTCCTTTATATCTCATTGAAGTTTTACTTTGCATTCAGATAAATGAGATAGAGCATTGTTTATTTATTTCCATTTTTGCTTCTGTGAATTTCTATGCCCTGGCCATTTCTCTTGGATTTTTTTTTTTTTTTTTTTTTTTTTACATTGAGTCATAGGTGCTTTATATGATGTAAGGACATTAACTCTTTGCTTTTATAAAAGTGGCAAATATGTGCAATTCTTAAGTTTATTATCTTTTAAAGCAGTTTTGGGAGAAGGTACAGAGATTTCCCACATATCCTCTACCCACACATGCACAGACTCTTCATTATCAACATCCTCATTCAGAGTGGTACATTTATTACAACCCATGAACCTATGTTGACACATCATAATCATGCAAAGTCACTCTCAATGTTGTACACTCTGTGAGTTTGGACAAATTCATAATGATGTGTCCATCATTGTTTCATACAGAGTAATTTCATTACCCTTTGTACTCCACCTGTTCTTCACTCCCCCGGCCCAACCTCTGGCAACATTTTTACTGTCTCCATAGCTCCATTTTTTTCTGGATGTCATATTTTTAGGATCTTATAGTGTTCAGCCTTTTCAGATTGCCTTCTTTTACTTACTGATATGTATTCAAGTTTCTTCACTGTCTTTTCATGACTTGATAGTTCATATGTTTTTAATACTACGTGATAGCCCATTGTCAGGATCTATTATGGTTTATTCACTTACCTACTGAACGGCATCTTTGGTTGCTTCCAGGTTTCGGCAATTATGAGTAAAGCTGCTCCAGACATCCATATATAGGTTTTTGTGTGGAAAAGTTTACATTTCCTTTAAGTAAATACCAAGGAACTTGATTGCTGGATTGTGTGATAAGAGCATGCTTAGCTTTGTATGACATTGCCAAGCTGTCTTCCAAAGTGGTTGTACCAT
This sequence comes from Carlito syrichta, assembly GCF_000164805.1. Lineage (NCBI taxonomy): Eukaryota > Metazoa > Chordata > Mammalia > Primates > Tarsiidae > Carlito > Carlito syrichta. The sequence continues at coordinate 74,175 of NW_007234199.1, read as the reverse complement.
TTTGCATTCTCTCCAACAATAAATGAGAGCTCCTGTTGCTTTACATCCTTGTCAATGTTAAGTGTTATCAGTGTTCTGGATTTTGGCCATTCTAATATGTAATAGTATCTCTAGTGTTTTTTGTTTGTTTGTTTTGAGTTGGAGTCTCACTCTGTCGACCAGACTAGAGTGCAGTGGCCACTCCCAGCCACCACAGCCTTGACCTGATGGGCTCTGGCGATCCTTCTGCTTCAGCCAGCCTTCCAAGTAGCTGGAACTACAGGCGCATGCTACCACACCCAGCTAATTTTTTGATTTGTTGTAGAGATGAGGTCTCGCCAAGTTGCCCAGGCGGGTCTTGAACCTGCGGGCTCAGGCAATCCACTCACCTCAGCCTCCCAAAGGTGCAGGATTACAGGCTGAGCCACCGAGCCCAGCTTCTCTAGTGTTTTAATTTGCATTTCCCTGATAACGTATAATGTGGAGCATCTTTTCTTTTCTTTTTTTTTTTTGAGTTGGAGTCTCACTCTGTCGCCCAGACTGGAGTGCAGTGGCCCTCCCGGCCACCGAAGCCTCGACCTGCTGGGCTCCGGTGATCCTTCCACCTCAGCCTTCCAAGTAACCAGAACTACAGGCGTGTGCTACCACACCCGGCTGATTTTTTGATTTATTGTAGAGATGAGGTCTCGCCTGCCCAGGCGGGTCTCGAACCCGCGGGCTCAGGCAATCCACTCACCTCAGCCTCCCAAAGGCGCGGGATTACAGGCTGAGCCACCAAGCCGGCTTGGAGCATCTTTTCATATGCTTATTTGCCATTTGTTTATCTTCTTTGGTGAGATTTTTTTAAAAAGTCTTTGGTCGATTTTTTAAGCAGGTTGTTTGTTTCTTATTGTTGAGTTTTAAGCCTTTTTTGTATGTCGTAGATAAGTCTTTTATCAGATGTGTCTCTGCCAATATTTTCTCCCAAGCTGTGACTTGTTTTCACATTCTTTTGACATTGTCTTTTGCATAGAAGTTTTTAAACTTTAATCAAGTCCAACTTTTCAATTATTTCTTTCATGGGTCATGCCTTAAGTGTTCTGTCTAAAAAGTCATAGCCATACCTAGGTCATCTAGGTTTTTTCCTGTGTTATCTTCTGGGAGTTTTATAGTCTTGCATTTTGTATTTAGTCTATGATACATTTTGAGTTCATTTTTGTGAACTGTGTAAGATCTGTATCTAGATTCATTATTTTTTTTTTGCATGTGGATGTCCAGCTGTCTAGCACCATTTGTTGAAAAGACTATCTTTGTTCCATTGTATTGCCAATATTACTTTGTCAAAGATCAGCTGACTATATTTATGAGAGTCTATTCCTGGGCTCTCTGTTCTGTTCCATTGATCTATTTGTCTTATTCGTTCACCAGTTCTACACTGTCTTGATTACTGTAGCTTTACAGTAAGTCTTGAAGTTGGGTAGTGTCCATCTCCAAATTTATTGTTTTCCTGTGGTATTGTGTTAGCTATTCTGGATCTTCTGTCTCCCCATATAAACTTTAGAATTTGTTGATATCAACAAAATATCTTGCTGATGTTTTCATTAGGATTGCATTGACTCTATAGATCATGTTGGGAAGAAATAACAATATTAAGTCTTCCTATCCATGGTAATATCTTTCTCCGTGTTTAGTTCCTCTTTGATTTCTTCCATCAGAGTTATGTAGTTTTCCTCATATAGATTTTGTACATATTTTGTTAGATGTATACCTAAGTATTTCATTTTGGGATGCTAATGTAAACAGTATTTTGTTTTAAATTTCAAATTCCGCTTGTTAACTGCTGGTATATAGGAGAGTGATTGACTTTTGTACATTAACCTTGTATCCTGCAAACTTGCTATAATCACTTATTAGTTCCAGGAGTTTTGTTTTTTTTTTTTCAAGTCTTTTGAGTTTTCTACATGGACAATCACATCATCTGCTAACAAAGACAGTTTAACTTCTTCCTTCTCATTATGTATGCCTTTTATTTCCTTTTCTTGTCTTAATGTATTATGTAGGATTTCATAAGTTTTTTTCAACATTTTATTATGAAAATTTTTAACAAAAATGTTTAAACAGTTGTATAGTGAGAATATACAATTGTGTGTGCATATATATCCTAGATTCTACAATTAATTATTTTGCTCTGTATTCTTTACAGTAGATCTCCATCTATTTGATACTTCATTCATCGACTTACATTTTTATGCATTTCAGAGTAAATTGCAGCCATAAATATACTTCACACCAACTACATCGGTGTGCATATCACTCACTAGCATTCAATATTCACCTTTTTAAAATTTTAGTTGGGGTCTCACTCTGTTGCCCAGGCATGCAGTGGCATGATCACAGCTCACCACATCCTTGACCTCTTGGGCTCAGGTAATCCTTCAGTTTCAGTCTCCGGAGTAGCTGGTACTACAGGCATGTGCCAACAATCTGGCTAATTTTTTTTATTTTGTTATTTTTTAGGCATGAAGTCTTGCTATGTTGCCTAGGCTGGTCTCAAACTTCTGGGCTCAAGCAATCCTCCTGCCTCAGTCTCCCAAAGTGCTGGGATTACAGGCATGAGCCCCCACGCCCAGCCAGAATTCAATATTTGTTTATGGTACTTTTTGTTTTCTAGGTAACATACAGTGAAAAGCATAAACTTTGTGTACCATTTGATACATTTTGAAAAAGGTATCTATGTAGCCCAGACTCTTATAAAAATACAGAACATTGTCCCAATTCTGAAAATTTCTTATTGCCTTCCCAGTCCACCTTGTCCTCATCCCCCAAAAGCAAACACCCTGTTATTTTTCCCCCACTGGAGATAGGTTTTAGCCTGTTCCAGCCTGTTCCAGTACCTGATTCTAAGAGAGTCATACAGTATGTATTCTTTTGCATAAGAGTGTTTTACAGTCAGCTTGTTTTTAAGACTCAGTTATGCTCTTATATCAGCTAGCTTGTTCCTTTTTATTGTTGAGTGATTTTCCATTGTATGACTATACCTCTCTTCATCCATTTTCTCATTGCTGGATAGTTTAACTTTTTTCATTTTTGGCTATTATGAATAAAACTGCTAAAATATTTTTGGACAAATATTTTTATGAACATATACTTTCATTTCTCTTGTGTAAATACCTAGAAATGGAATGCTGGTTCAGAGAAGACAGGAATATGTTTAGTTTTATAAGAAACTGCCAGACGTTTTCCCAAGAAGAAGTACTATTTTAAATTCTCATCAACAATGTGTGAGGGTTCCAACTATAATAGTTCACATCCTTACCAACATTTGGTCTTGTCAGTCATTTCAGTTTTAGACATTCTGGCAGATATGTAGTTGTATTTCATTGTGGCTTTAATCTGCATCTTTCTAATAACTAATATGTTGAACATCTTTCCATGTGTGTATTTGCTATTCACAAATCTTATCTGTCTTTTTATCAGGAACCAGAAAACTCCAGCCCTGTGACCAAATCTAGCCCACAGCCTATTTTTGTAAGTAGTCTAGGGTTGTTTTTTAAAAATGCAACAGATTGTATTTGACCTGAAAAACCTAAAATATCTTACAGGAAAAAACCCGATTCTACTATGTATTTATAGTATGTCTTATTTATAAGGGGATTCCCCCCAAAACTGGAATTATCTTTTTGGAGGGTGTAATGTTTGTTGTACAGGCTTCCCCTGCCAGGTGTTTCAGGAACCCATTGGCATCAGTGTACCAGCTAGTGTTGTTGTGAGAGAGAATTTGTGGAAAAAATGACCCAAGTTGTGACAAACAGGTGACTGGTTCTTCCACCATGAAAATGCACCTACCCATTACCACACTGAGTGTTCAGCAGTTTTTTACCTAAAACAGCATGACTCCTTGCCCCCCTCCATTAACCCCTGAACAACTTTCTTTTATTTCACCAGATGAAAAAAGTCCTCAGAGGGAAACGTGGTTTTTTTTTGTTTGCTTGTTTGTTTGTTGCTGATGTGGAAGAGGTGAAACAAAAAACAGGAGAAGCAATAACAGTCTTCAAAATCGATGAGTTTAAAAACTGTTTTGAGCAATGGAAACAGTGTCTCAATAGGTGTATTGCATCAGATGGAGAGTACTTTGAAGGTGACTGAAGTTTAAGCATGAAGAATAAATACACAATTTTTAAAACATAAATTCTGGGGTTTTGGGGGGCCCTCATACAGCATATTGATGGGTATTGATTTTTAAAATTCATTCTTATAATCTCTTCTTTTTAGCTGGAGTTTTTAGTCCACTGACATTTGATATAATTATTGGTGAGATTAGATCAATGCTACTATTTTATTATTTAAATTGTTTTTACCTCTGATTTTGTTGCTCTGTTACCTTTTTGTTCCTTTTGTTACCCCTGTTCCTCTTTTTCAGCCTTCTTTTCATTATTTACATATTTTTAGGATTCCATTTTAAGTCATCTATAGCTTTTTAGCTATACTACTTTACATTATTTTTAGTGGCTGCTCTAGAGATTATAATCTACCTCCTTAAATTTTCACAAATTTTAGAATATTGTATACTTGATATAAAATATAGAAACCATGTAACAGAATAAGTCCACTTAATGCCCATTGTCTTTTATTTTTGATTTGTATGTATTATAATTACATGCATTATAGATACCGTATGACAATGTTATATTTTCTTTAAATATTCATGTCTATTTTAAGAAAATTAAGAAGCAGAAAAGGTTTTTGTATTTACCAGCTATTTACTATTTCTGATACTCTTCATTCCTTCCTTAGGATCCAAGTTTCTGTCTAGTATGTATCACTTCCCTTCAGCCTTAAGAATTTTTTTTCCCAGTTTTTTTTTGTAGTGCAGATGTGCTGACAATAAGATTCTCAGTCCTATTTTTTTTTTTTTTTTTTTTTTTTGAGTTGAAGTCTCACTCTGTCGCCCAGACTGGACTGCAGTGGCACGCTCCCGGCCACCGCAGCCTCAACCTGCTGGGTCCCGGCGATCCTTCCGCCTCAGCCTTCCGAGTAGCCGGAACTACAGGCACGCGCTACCATGTCCAGCTAATTTTTTGATTTATTGTAAAGATGAGGTCTCACCAAGTTGCCCAGGCGGGTCTCGAACCCATAGGCTCAGGCAATCCACTCACCTCAGCCTCCCAAAGCGCAGGATTACAGGCTGAGCCACCAAGCCCAGCTTCTCAGTCCTATTTTACATGGATTTTTTAATTTTCATTCTTGAAGGATTTTTTTTTTTTTCTGGTTACAGAATTCTGTGTTGGTTTCTGATTTTTTTCTTTTAATGCTTTAAAAATACTGTTCTTTGGCTGGGTGTGATGGCTCTTTGGTAGTTCAAGACTAACCTGGGCAACATAGCAAGACCCTGCCTCTACAAGAAAGAGAGAGAGAGAGAGAGAGAGAGAGAGAGAGAGACAGAGAGAGGGAGAGAGAGAGAGAGATACCATTCCACTGTATTTTCCCCCCCTCCAGTTTCTATAAAAAGTCAACTGTAATTTACATTTTTGTTCCACTGTATGTTATGTATTGCTGATTTTCAGATTCTCTCTTTAATTTTGGTTTTGAGTAGTTTCACTCTGAGGTTTATAGGTATGGTTTTCTTTGTATTTATTCTGTTTGGGTTTGGCTGGGTTTCTCATCTTTCATAAGATTTGAAAAAACTGTCCTAGATTTTCTTAAATATATGTTCTGCCTTATTCTATGTTATCTTCTCTCACTAAGATTCCAATTTTATCTATATAATCCTTAACATTATATATATGTTAAAATCTTTGATAGTATTCCATCGATCTCTGTGACTCTTTTCATTAAAAAAAATGATCTGTACTTTAGATTGGATCATTTCTATTACTCTATCTTCAAGTTCACTTTCTTTTTACACTGTCATCTCTGTTCTGCTATTAAGATTCAGTTACCTTTACTCAGATATTTTTTAGTTCTAGAATTTTCATTTAGTGGTAGTAGTAGCAGTAGTAGCAGTAGCAGTAGTAGTTGTTCTTCTTCAATGCATAGTTTTTGTTGAGATCTTATCTTTTCATAAATTAGAGCATATTTCCTTTTACATCTAAGCACAGACATAAAAACTACATTAAAGAATTGTCTCCTAGTTCCAACATTGGTTTGTCTTATGATTGATCTCTGTAGTTGTCTTTTGAGAATAGGTGACACTTTTCTAATTCTTTCCATGTTGGGTAATTTTGGATTGTTCCCTGGCTATTATGAATGTTATTCTGTAGACATTCTGAATTCTGTTGTATTCTTTGAAAGAGTGTTGATTTTTTTTTTTCCTCAGGCAAGCAATGAACTTGATTGAAAGCAAATTGAAAACTGAAAGTTCAAATCTCAGTTTGGTTGTGCTATGACTTGAATGTATGTGCCCCTCCAAAAATCATGTTGGCACTTAAACCCTAAGGTGATGGTATTAGGTCATGGGGAAGTGATTGGGAAGTGATTAAGTCATGAGGGCACTCCCTTTATGAATGGATCGATGCCCTTTAAAAAAAAAAAGAAGAAGAAGCTTCAGAGTGTGTGTCCTTTTTTTCCCTTCTGCTATATGAGGACACGGGATACAAGGCACCATCTTGGAAGCAGAGACCAAGCTCTCACCAGACACTAAACCTGCCAGTGCCTGATCCTAGACTTCTAGCATCTGGAATTGTGAGAGATAAATTTATTCTTTATAAATTACCCAGTCTTGGGTATTTGTTACAGCAGCACAAATAGGCTAAGACATTGTTTTATCTGACTTTGGGCTGTTTTTAGTTTGGCCCAAGCATCTGTGTCTTAGGAGTCAGCCATAGGTTTGGACAGAGTTTATGCAGAGAATCTGGGGCTCTCCCTCTCCTGTGGTAGCAACGGAACTGTGCTATTCAGATACACAGCCACAGGGAACATAACTGACTGACAGCCTCGACTGCCACAACTCTGGATCCACTATGGTATTCATGTGAAGACCCTTGTATTCCTGTCAGATGCAACATTTCTAAAATGATAACTTGGGTGTGAGGACTCTCCAGTACTGGAGTGAGACTTTTTCAGAAGTGCTCTGTAGTCTGAAGCCCTTCCTAGCTCATCCTTACTTCTTTCTCCCTTTTTGCTGATGTCAGACTTGCTTCACCAACCATGCCTACTCCGATTCCTCCTTGCTCCCTTCTCCTCGACCACATGCATGGTCTTGAGGGTTCTAAAGGTTAATATGTTGGTTCTCGCAGGGACATGGAACTGAATGCCTCCACCTTGGCCATATGTATATGGCTTCTGTCCCAAAGGTCATTCACAAGGGTGGTGGGCAATTCTCAGAGGGATTATAGGAAGTCTGGGGGCAGCAAGGGGCTGGATCTCAGTTTTTCTGGTCCACACCCTAACAGTCAAGTTTTTTCAGAAGAACTTGTGGCTTTAGGACACTTGCATACCTCTTCCATGCCTCTTTTACCCAGAAATTGAGCTGCTGGCCTGCCTCATCAGGAACAGATACTGAAGACCCTGTTGACACGATTCTGGAGCCAGGGATTGGTGGGGGTTGTGGGTTGGGTATGTGAGTAGGAGGGGACAAATCTGGCTCTGCTTCTTGGGCCAGGGAAAATAAAATGCATTTTTATTTTTTATGTCATGTTAAGAACCCTGTCTCAGGAGAAAAGGAGTCCCCAGCTCCCAAGACAATGCCTGATATTTGTTAGCTAGGTACCCTACCAGGAGGAAAATGAGGAAGCAGAGTGCTAGTGCCTTATGCCAGCCCCAGAGCACAGAAATAAATGAGTAAGGTGGGTTTCCTGTCCTTTCAGTGATTCCTATCCCAAGTGAGAGACCACAGAAGAAAAGGCAACAACGGAGGTTCAGATAAAACCTTAGAGAGAGACAAGGTATATTTGGGTAACCAAGGATGCCTTCACAGAGGTGGTGGCATTTGAGAGGTGGTCTGATGAGTAGGAGCTGCCTGAGAAAAGTAGAGGGGAAAGCAGCTTCTATCCAGACTTGGGTGGGGAGGCTTTGCCCGGATTAAGTCACAATGATTATGGCTTCGGGTTTTTTTTTGGTGTGGAAGGGGAGCAATGAGCTGTTTGGGGTGATTGGAACATAACATGTGGAATGAGACCTGTTTTAAATTAACCTCTATTTTTATTACAACCAATTCTTAAATCATTCAGGAGGAATTTATTTGGGCACCTATGATATACAAGAAATGGGACTAAGCATAAATAGAAAAGAAAGTAATTATCCCATGCCTCCATCTGTCAGTGGTTGGGATTTGCTGTTGCTGCTTGGTGTGGAAGTGCTGAGCTGGCATGGGCAGGGGGCAGTGCAGTCCTGCTCTGTGTAGGAGGCGTCCCTGTGGTGTTTACACACTTTGGTCAAACTGTGGGATTCCCTAAAGCCCAAAGGATAAGGAAAGGCACTAGCCTCAGAGGAAGTGAGCTGCCAGGAGCTGACCAGAGAGCCTACCAGACAGGCCTGGAGTCCAACTGGCCAGAGCAGCTGGTCTTCCCACAGAGGGCCTGGTGCAGGTGTGCTCAGATAGCCACGCTGTTGGGAATCCTGTCTGGGGACAAGTAGTAATATGGCAGCTTCTTGTTCTTGTTTCGCTCAGCAATCACACTGACGATGGCTTCGAGGTCCTTACGGAATCGTGCCATGGCCTCCTTCACAGGCTTTTCGATAAAATGCTCTTCTGGGTACATGCCCAGGAACAGCTGAGGACCCAGATATGGACAGACAGGTTAATCTGCCACCCACGTGAACGGAGAGGCCTGTTCCACCACCAGGAGCCACTCTTTAGGAAGTAAGAGAGGGAACCTCCCCATTTCCACACTCAGCTGTCTGCTGAGAGTGCAAGAAGGCAAAGCTGCTTCCAATCTGCTTCTCTAAGGAAGGCTCCGGGATTGGGGCTTCAGGGATATATTGGAAAAATAATGGTGCCCCAGCAGGTGGTTACAAAGCCGTGTAATAATGCCCATGAGTATGGAAGCTATTGGTAGTCCTAGCCACCATGGGCATGTGGCCCTGTGTTCTGCACAGGCCACCCTATGCAGCACTCCCATGTCCCACCTTGGCTCTAGGCACACAGGGGCATAGAGGATCACACCAGCCTCTCCAGCCCAGGAGGACAGAGGCAAGCCCGGTGGGGCAGGTAATCAGTAGGGGTCACCACCCTGTTAGGGTGCTGTGCTCATATGCATGCTCACACAGATGTCTGCACGTTAAAACTAGACATATCGTCAAAAACAATAAAAACAAAACTGTATTGGATTGTTAAGATCAGTTTCAGGGCTGAAAAAGTATGAGAAACATCATAGGCTAAAGATGGTGGGATTTTGGGTTTAGTTTGTGGAAGGCAATTCAGTCTCAATATTTGTTGACCAAGCAATTCCTCTTAAGAAAGTATCTGGTCATACTGAACACCCGTGCAAAGACATATACGAGGATGTCCAATGAGGGACCTACGCATTAGAAAAGACTGGAAACAGCTTAGATGCCCATCAGTCTGGGGCTGATTGAAACAGCACCATCATTCCATGCAGCGCTGAGCTACTGCCAAGGGGTTGTGTCTACCAACACACCACGTCTGTTGTTGGGTTAAACAAAATGTATGTGTCTGGAAGGAACCTAGGAAACTCTTTGAAGTTCCCTCTGAAGTCAGGGAGAAAACCACATGGAAGAGCTTTGCCAACAGCTGGGGGAGAAGGGGCGACACACATCACCTTCTGGAGCAGAACCTGTGTGCTCTCTTGCCCCGCCCACCCTGAGCTCGGTCCAGGCTCAGCCTGAGGACCTGGTGGCAGCTGCAGCCACGGGCCCTTCCAGCCTTGGAAGTCAGGATTCCTGGCCACATGTGACCAGCTTGAGCCCTGGGTCACAAAACCCTGAGGTTGAGGAATGGGTTAAACCTGGGAGACTTGGGCTGTCCCCTACCCTGCCAGGCCTCACCTCGTTTTCCTGGAACTGGCTCAGCGCCCAAACAGCGCCCAGGTGCCAGCAGGAGCGGCCGCGGTCGGGCAGCGTGTCCACGATCTGCTCGATGGTCACCACGCCCTTGGCCGTGGGCGGCGGAGCTCGCATGGTTGGGGGAGCATTGGGGATCCAAGAGCACCAGTCGTACTGCGGGACGGCCACAAACACGCGTGAGTGCCGGGGAAGCCCAGCTGACCGCCCACATGCGGCCCGCCACGCCCACACCAGCCCCTACCCCCAGGTCCGCCGCCCCTCCTCCTCCCGCCCCCTCCCCGCGGCTGGCGCCCTCAGCTGTGCTGGCAGAATCCACCCCTAAGGCTGTGCCAAGGGTCCGACAGGGAAGATGGCAGCCGGTGGCTGGAGCCAGAGGAAGAGGAGGGGGCGGGGTCGAGGGGACACTGGGCAGCTCCCGTCCAAAGGCTCCTCCCCGGCCTACCTGGCCAAAATTGACAGCGGCATGCTGCGCAGAGGCGGTGAAGATCACCACTGTCAGGTACTCGGAAAGCTTCTCTCTGCTCTTGATGGACTTGGGGAAGCCTAGGGCAGAGCCATGGGCTAGCTGAGGCCACGTGCTGGGCACCCTAACCCTCACAGTGCCTGGACTCCCACCCTAGGGTTGGAGGGCCCCGTGGGCTAGACATTCCTGGAGGGAGCGGCAGCTGGGCCAGCATTGCTGATGTTGCTCCTGAGACGTGTCCTAAGATGTCCCCAGGAGGCACCTGGTGGGCAGCTCCAGTGCTGCGGCCAGCATCCCAGGAAGAGGCAGAGGTGTGGGCAGAGCAGGAAGGAGGGCGAGAGCCAGGCCCTACCTGAGGCCTTCCTGCCCCGCATGCCATAGACGTAAACATCCTTCACGAAGTCCTGCAGCTCCTGGTCCTCCATCACTACCTGGTCACTCTCATAGTAGATGCCCACCACCTCGGCCGTGAATCTGGCTCAGGAGGGAACCAGCAGGGCATGGGTGACACAGTCAGGTCTGCTGTGCCCCATTGGTGATCCTGCTACTTACTCCTTAATGTCCGGGCTCAGGACTTGCACTATACCCCCTTTCCTCTATCAGCTCCAGACAACAGAGCCAGGGTTGCCCCCATGGAGTCAGGCAGGAGGCCTCCACTCCTCCCCCAGGATCTCCTCTTCCCACTGTGCAGCACCAGCCCCTGGCCCCCAGCAGGCACTCACTTCTTGATGGCTTCCCACACCAGGAGCCCGTCATCTCTGTAGAAGTAGTAGGGGATGTCCTCTGTGCTATCCATGCCTCGGGCCTTGATGGCCTCGGGGAAGCACAGGGAGGTGTAGGTCAGGTCCTGCATGGCCCTCTGCACCATCTGCACGTGCCCGCCACCTCCTGTGGCATTGGCCTGAAGAGGAATGGAAGAGCCTGAGTGGTGGCTCTCCTCCCCAGCTGTCTAGCCTCAGAGCTCCCTCCCCTACCATCCAGGAGAAACTGCAAGGGCAGTGGGGGGTAGGCAGGTATGCAGAGGGGCAAACCTACATCCTGTGGTAGTGGTGGGGATGTTTAATGCAGGGAGTGCTAGGGGCTCACAGGTGAGAAAGTGACAGGAAGGAGCCTTGGTCCAATCCAGTCCAAGGAGTTGAAGAGAGGCAGGTGGCAGAAGAAAGCCCAGCACTAGAGGGCCTGGGCTGTGAAGTCCTCTAGCCAGAGACCCACAAGGAGGAATTCTGGTCCTGATCTAAGTGAAATGCAGATACACATGCAAGCACACAAATACGCCTGTGTGGCTAAGACTGCGGAATATTTGAAGAAGGACTTAGGAGCTGGGGTGCTAGATATTGGTCCACGGTGGCCATTTGACCCAAGCAGAGCCGATCAGAGCTGCTCCTAGTACTTTCTGTTTAGATACCACCAGGGAGATGATAGTCACATGGGAACACGAGGCTGGGGCGCCTGTGATGAAGTCCCATCCCATGGGGTTCTGTCCGCAGCAGGGGGAGAGTATGAGGCCAACACAATTGAAAGAGAGAAAGGGGGTGCTAGCTAGTAAGTATGCACCTGGGGCGTTGTTTGAATACCTAGATCCCTTTGGTCTGAGGCTCCCTCTCTCTACTATATCCAAGTATATGAGGTAAGACATCCTATACAGCTTCAGCTGGTTTGAGGTGGGTTTTGGCATTTGCAACAGAAACAGCATCCCAACTTCAGTGATCATCTGGCCTGGTCATTAATGAGTGTGTGGGGGAAAGGAGGAAGGTCAGGGGTGAGGACCCATGTGAGGGTCCATGCTTGATAATGATGGGGACTCAAAACGAGGTGGGGCTGGCAGACTTCAAGGGAAGGGTGTGTTGTGAGCATTGAGGGCCTGAAAGGGCAGAGGGTGCAAGGCTGTGCTCAGAGTGCTGGGAGGTTCAGGGTAGGAGTGCAGGGGTGTGGCAAAGTGAGAGAGAAACATGGGTTCCTGGTACATACAAGGTCAGTGGGCCATAAAGAAGCAGGTGTCTCAGGGGGTCTGGCAGAGGAGGGGAGACCAGAGGAAGGGTGGTGAGAAATAACAGGGAGACATTATCAAGGAGGAAGACCTGGTGGTGCACTGGAGAAGAGAGCTCACCCATGGCTGGGTGGAAAGGGCTGGAAGTTGGCCGGAGGACCCAGGAGCCAGTACTTAGAGTACAGCCTCAGCGTTCAAAGCAGTCTCCAGCCTCCAGGCTCCACCCTCCTCAAGCCTCCACTCTATGGCATGCCTGGGCTGGGCTGGCCCTCTGAAAGGAAGTCTAGTCCTCAAGTGGGGCGTGGAGGTTACCAGGTAGGGCTCTTCAGGGCACTGGGAGTTGGGGGTGGAGGGTACCCACCTTGTCGAAGAGGCCATACTCACAGATGAGCTGCTCACGGGCCTTGGTGTTGATAGCGATGGTGAATCGCACGTGCGCCACTAGCAGCTGCAGGGAAGAGGAGGAGGCCTCAGAGGGCACCCTGCCAGGGCCTCCGGGATCCCCAGCACTCCCATCCCGACCCACCATGGAGGGGAAATGCTGGGTGCAGGGAGGAAATGAAGGTCAGGAGCTGATCTTCTGCTAAGTAGACGTTATTGATGGAGGCCTGGTGCCACTTTGATGCTTAACAATGACAATAATGATAAAAACAGGAATAGTTGACACTTATGTAGTGCTTAAGTATATAAGCTCTCTGAGTTTATTAACTATTTTATATCCTGACCACCATCCTGTAGGGCAGGTGTACTATTTTGATCTTTTTTATGGTGAGGAAACGGAGGCACATAGAGATTTTTTTAGCCTGCAGTCACCCCATCAGTCAGTGCTGGTAGGAAACAGGAGACGAGAGTGACAGGAGGGACAGACACAGGGATCAGCAGAGGATCACGTTAAACTCATTTGCCTTTTCAAACTCTACTCTCTGACCAATCAGGCCTCCATGTCAAGCACAGCTCTAGCCTTGTGTCCTGGGAACAGCAGGTCCCAGCTGCTCTCTTCCTTGGGGAACATTACTGATTCCCAGAACATCTCTCTAGGTATCCCTTTCTGTCACCCAATCTCAGCCACAGACTTCCTGTGGGGATGTCAGCACCCTCTTCCCTCACTGCTTCCAAGTAAAGCAGTAGCTGGCTGTACCTTGAAAATGGGGTGTACGGCGGGCAGCTGGCGGTACATGGCAATGCCAAAAACTTCAGACACCAGATGTGTACGCAGAAGGTGGGTGATGGTCTGGTGGACATGGAAGTCACTGGAACGCACCCAGATTTTGGCCAAAAGCCAATCGTATTTTGCATCCGAAGGGAGAAAAATGGGGTTCTCATCTCCTGGGATTTGGCTGAGCTGGTACATTAGAGAAAGAAAACACATTGCTGCATTTCACTCCAGACTATAGTTGTTAGAGAACCTCTTAGAAAATTCTGGAAGAATCCAAATTTCTTAAACAGTGACTTTTGGATTATGAGAAGAGCCTGGAGGGGGAAGGAGGGAGGGACCAAGGTTGGTAAGTCCTGTCCCAGTGACATTACTTACAACCCACATGACCCCGGATGACAACCTAAGCCTTTCTGAGCTCTGGCATCACCATTTGTAACATGGGAACAATAATTCCTCAGCTCACAATTAATGGGAAAATGACCTAAGGTAGCTGGCAGTGTCATATGGAATGGGCAAGCAGAGGGCAGGCAGAGGATGTGATCCCTGCCCCTCTTCCCCTCTTGCCCTTCTTGTCTGGCTCCCACACCTACTGCCTCTCCTTGGACTCCCACACTTTCCTCTCTCTCCTCTTCTCTGAAATGCTAGTGCTCCCCTTGCCTGCATGCGCCTGTCTTCTCTTCTTGCCCTTGATTTGCTCCTCCTCCTATTCCCAGGGCTTAAGGCTCTCATGCTGCTGAGTCTCCCAGATCAGGATCTGTAGCCCAGGCTCTGTCCTGAGCCCAGACCTGGGCCCAGCATCTCCCATAATACAGGCTAGACCTGTTTTCCTCTTTTCTGTTTCAACTCCACCTGGGATCATGGTGATTTTTTCTAAAATGCAAATTGTGTTATGTGAATCTCCTCTTTAAAACTACTCAGTCACCTCTTAATGGCAAAAAAAATAGTCTCCAAAATCCATGGTGATCTAGTCATTGACACCTCAGCAGATCCAGCCCCACGATCCAGCCTCCCAGTGTACCAGGCACTGGGCTCTGCTCTTGCCAGTGAAATGTCTGTAAAACCTATACGTCTGTATAACCTTAATAACCTGTAAAAGCTTGTTTGACATAAGTAATTCTCTCTTGCTAAAAACTTCCAATTTAGTTACATGCCTGCTACCCAGATGCAGCACTCAGACACAGCACCCAGACATAGCACCCAGAGGCAGTCTCCCCACCACGTGTAACCACAACGGTCCTTAGCCCCTAAGCTGTCATTTCTCCCCCTACATCCTGTCAAGCAAGCAGCAACAAGCAAACAGCAGCTGGCAAACGACCAAACTAAGCCAACTTGTAGCTACAAATTATTCCATCCCTGACTCTGACCCCCCTTAAAATGTAAGCTATGATTTCTGCCTTTAAAAGCCCTCTGCCTGCTTTACTCGGGGCTGAGAGTTCTTTGGACAGTAGTCCACTCTCAGTCGCTGGCTAAAAGACTCAAGATCTAATCTTCTGTGAGTTGGCATTTTATTTCTCGCACTCCGGTCATAACACCAGCAGTGCCAGACATCACACCCTTACCAAGTGCCGGGCACAGCCCCAGTACCTAACAGCGAGCTCTCACAGAAGTTTGCAAGTGACTGCAGGCACTGCCCATCCTTTAGATGAGGACATAAAGACAGACCACAGTGATCTAGGGCACAGATAAGGTGTCTGTGGACCAGGCAGCTAATGCATATGGGTGGGGCAGTGGAGACCCTGAGAGCTGAGACTGTTTGAAAGGGAAAAGAGTGTTGTTAAAAGTCCTTGGATCTTCTAATTCAACAATGAGGATGAGGCAGAGGAGGACAGTGGCAGGGTAGCATGTTGGCTGCGGGAACCGCAACCAAGAGCCAGGACAGGGAAGGGGTTTGGCCAGTTTGTAGGTGCTGGGAAAGACCAGTGTCACTGCAGCCGAATGGCCATGGCAGTGGAGGGAGAGCTGTTCAAGGGCATGGAGTTTTGTCACTTAGCTAAATATTGTGGAAGGTGGTCCTTGTCTGTCTCTCCTGCAATAACAGTGTTGTCCAAAAGACACATAATGTAATCAGTAACACCAGTCACACATGGAATTTTAAATTTTCAGGAAGCCATATTAGTAAAACAGGTGAAATGCAGGTTAATAATATTTGTTTTACCAAATACATCCAAAATATAATCACTTCAACAGGAAGCCAACCTAAAACTATTAAATGGTATCTTTCACATTTCCTCCCCCTATTCTAAGCCTTCTAACTTAGGTGTGTACTTGCACAGGTCTTAGTTTGGACGAGCCAAATCCCAGAGTCCTGGTGCCAGTGGTACTGGATGGAAGGGTGATAGCAGCCCCAGTGCTCCCTGAGGACTGAGGCCGTTGGAGAAATGAGGAAGAGCTGGATATGAGTTGCATACTAGGCTTGCCTGTCTGTTTACACATGGGATTAGTTGGCCACTTTTAAACATCAGACCATTTCCCATAAAAATTTGGATGATCTTGCTTTGTTGAATTAGACAATCCAAGGACTTTTAGCAACACTCTTTTCCCTTTCAAACAGTCTCAGCTCTCAGGGTCTCCACTGCCCCACAGACACCTTATCTGTGCCCTAGAGCACTGTGGTCTATCTGGCATGCTCTGAGGTACTCTCTGACATGTCCCCACATGTTGACATGTTCCTGATCGGCTCTGACATACTTCCCACATGCTCTGGGACATGCACCTGACACACTCTGGGGCCCGAGGAGACCCTCTGCTGTGTGCTAGGGGTTTATGCCTCATTTAATCTTTATCTTGACCCTGCAAGGCAAGGTATTTCTTGCCATTCCCATTTTACATGGGGGGAACTGAGACTTGGATTGGTTAAGCAGCTCTCCCAAGTCACACAAACTGATCTGGGACAGCTCAGTGCTCTGCCCATTTTGGCCCATCACACAGCCTTCTGTCTCGCTCTCCACTCTCTGTCTGGGCAGACCTCACTTGCCCTCCTCCTTGACTCTTGCACCCCAAGTTGGGTCTCCCTCCACCCATCCTTCACATCCTTCTACTCCTGTCCAGGATCTTGGCCCATCATGGGACTCCAGAATGTACCCTGAGCAACTTATTCGTTTTTGAGTAGGGAGGTAGCTTTTGTTTCTGATTAGAAAATAATAAATACTTATTGTCAAAAAAAAAAAAATTCCAGCCTCAGCAGAAGAACATAAAAAAGAAAGAAAACATCATCTCATCATCTAGCCTTGAGGGATAACCACTATATTCTGGTGAGTCCACTGCCACAGTTCTTTGCATATATGCACATTTATCTGTTCAATTTCCTATAAACTGAATGCTATTCTATTGAACATCTGTCTCTTCTTTCTTTTGCTCACCTGTCCTTTAACCTGCCCATCCCCAGTGTTCCCAATCTGGTGACACTATCCTGTGCCTCCCCATGCTCACATAAGTATCTGCTCATCCTTGCATTCATTTTACATAAATGAGACTATACCCTTTTCCTTATCCACTTCAAAGGGCTATTTGTATATTACAGATACAACTAATATTTTATTTTACCCAATACATCCAAAATATAATCACTTCAGCAGGAAGCCAACCTAAAATTATTTATCTGTCACTTGTGTTGCGGTTATTCCCTCCAATTTCTTTTTTGCCTTTTGGCTTTCTTTATGGTATATTTTACCATTCAGTTTTAAAAATATTACATAATCAAATATGTCTATCTTTTCCCTTGTAACTTTGAGGTTTCCTGGTTTTACTTCTAAAAATATCCTTATTTACCACATTATCTGTTATTCTAAATTCTTTTGCTTTTTTCATTTTCATCTTTACTTCATCTGAAATATTTGTAAATGGCATGGCAGGGGGGTCCAGCTTAGTTTTTTTCTTATGCAAAGGCAGTGTGATAGCACATTGAAATATCACCCCTTTTTCAATGAGTGGAGATACCTCTATTGTCATACATTTTAAATACCTCTGTAGGAAGATCTATTTCTGGATTCTTTAAACTGTTCCCAATTTGTTTGTCTCGTGTACAGCTTGGACTTTGAACAGTGACCTTACAGAATCCCTGAATATTCATCAAGGAAAGTTTTCCCTCTGTATGTGTGGTTTAAAAAGTAATTTATTTTTACTATCCTTAAAGATTCCGTTTTCTATATGGATCTTTAAATTATTTTATTCAGTTTTCTTATCTTTTTAGTTCCCTCCTCACACCCTCTTCCCAAAAAAGAAAAAAATCTGACTGAAATTTTAATTGAAAGCACGTTAAGGTTGCATAATAAAATTTGGTAGAACTGACATTTTTATGATACAGTTTTCCTATTCAGTATCAAGTCAGGGTTAAGATTTCATTGTACTCCTTTAAAAATGATTTTTATGATTTTTCTTTATATGGACATTATATTTTATCATTAGCATGGACAAAGCTGTTGGTTTTTTTTAGCAGTATATTTATCTAGACACTTCACTAAATGAACTTGTTAATTCTAGTAGCTTTTTAAAAAACTGGAATCTCTTGTGTTTTCTAGATCCACCATCATATCATTACCAGAAAAGATACTCTTCCCTGGTCTTTTACAATACGTTTATTATTATCTTGTTTTACCACATATGATAGGGCCTCTAAAACAATGTTGAATAACAGCATTCTCATTTATGATTTTAATGGAAATGAGGAGTTATACCTTTTTGAGGTTTGCTGTTGTTATCATAGGTAAGTAGGTTCCTCCTATATTATTTCAATTTTTATTAGTTATGGTTATTACATGTTATTAAATTTTCTTTTAGTTCAGTTGATATAATTATACATTTTATCCTTATTGGCATAATGAATTATGCTGGTAGCTCACTTGATATTGAAATATCTGGAATAAACTCAGTTACTGAGTATATTAGTTTATTACACTGTTGAATTCACTTTGCTATTAGCAATCATCTTTAGATTTCTTTTTAAATCTTTATGTGTGACTTGGATTGGTTTTCAGCCTTCTTTTGAAGCCTGCCTGTATCCAGTTTCAGAACTAAGGCTATGCCAGCTTCATTGAATGAAAGTGGCTTAAACGGCTCTAGAAATATCTGCTAATGGTTGACTGACCTCAGCTGCTTACTATATGGGCCTCTTTCCAATCACTTATACAGAAGTTGGTCTATTTCTTCTAATTTATCTTTTTCTAGGTTTTATCCATTTCCTATAGTTTTTATTTTCATATTTGTTGTTAAAAATCTGTAATCACAATCTCAATCTCTCTCTCTCTCTTCCTCTGTCTCTGTCTCAGTTTCTGTCTCTTTCTTTAGAAATAGGGTCTCACTATGTTGCCTAGGTTGGAGTGCAGAGGCTATTCACAGGCATAATAATAAAGCAATGCAGCCTCAAACTCCTGACCTCAAATGATCCTTATGCCTCAGCCTCCTGGGTAGCTGGGACTATAGGCACACCACACCTTGCCTGGCCATACTTACTCTTTTTATTCTCTTCTTATTCTGAATCTTATTTGCTCTCTTTCTTTCTTCCATCAATCTCATGAAAAGGTTATTTATTTTTTGAGAACTTTCAGAGAACCAGATTTTGGATTTGTTATCCTCTGGCTTTCATTTGCATGGGTCTTTATAGTTTGCAAAGTTTTCATTTTCAGGAGAGGAAAGAGACAGGAACATTCTGTGGCTTGTCCAAGATCCCACAGTCTGTTAGCAAAAGGTAGAGCTAGGATTTAAGCCAGGCCCCAGACTCTGGCCACTCCAAGAGGTCTCTGGGACAAGACTTCTTTGGAGACACCTGTCAGTGGCAACTGGCTCTCTCCTGGGGTCACCAGTGATGTTTCCTTCTCTTAGGTCACCTGTCCCTTTACCTGCTGCTTTATCTTAGGCATTGGACTTCTCTCTGAGAACAGACTGGGAATTCTTCTCCCCCTAGGAGACTGGGGGGGCATGGAATCTTGAGCCTGGCTTGAATACCAGCTCTGTAGTTGGCTGTGTCCAACTCAGTTTTCTTACCTGGGTAAAATGATTGACATCAGTAGTGTCCACCACCTCAGAGGGTTGTGGTGATAATTATATGAATAAAGATAATTCCTAGTCTGAAACCCTAGTGGCCAAATGGGCTTCAGAGTCCAGAACTTTTAGGATTTTAGCAGTGTGTATATTTCATTATATGATATACTCTCTCCCACCCCAAGTCTGGGACAACATAATATTTTACAATCAGACAGAGTAGTGTTTCCACAGTAATCCATATGCACATCACATTGAATGGAACAAAGCCTCTAAACAACCTCTCCTATTGGTTTAAAGAAGGTTTGTTTACAATGAATTTGCTGCAAAGTTTTGACATATGTAAAAGTTTTCAGAATGTTTTAGATTTCAGAAACAAGGATAAGGGATTGTGGACTATGCAGGTTAACATTTAGGATAGTCTTGGCTTGTGGTTAGTGCCTGACAAATCAGCTGCTATTATACCCATAGCACCCAGGGTCTGGTTCATGGATGTTGTTTGAGAAATGCTCATCAGCCCGCTCCCCACGGGGGCCCCTGTACAGTCCCTTACCACTCTCAGGGACCTATATACAGGCCTGGCCCTGGTCCCCACTGTCTGCACACCAGCTTCCACAGTGTAGCAGCGAGCTGGTGCCAAGAGTGAGGGAAGATGAAGTCCTGTGCCCGCCCGCCTCTTCCCCAGGTTGTTCCCTTCCTCCTCTCAACATGGAAAATGTTGAGCGACTGCCCAGCGTGGTAGTTTAATGAGAAGAAAGTTGAGGCTAGACAAAATAGGTAAGTCAGATACTAAAAAGTGGTGCCGCAGATACCAAAAAGTGACGCAGAGTCCTTGGTAGACACAAGAATCCAGCTCAGCTCACAGCTTACCTGCCTGGCCCCTGACAACATCTTAATTTGGGGTCCCTAGTAAGGGTACTGGGGTTGGGATTGCAGAATGTCATCCAAGGGCAGGTCCTCCACGGCACACCTTGCCCAGCCAGGAGTTTTTCAAGACTTGTCTTAGAGAGTGGAGACCTCTCTGTCCCTGTGGACAGTCCTCGGCTATGGACAGCTCACCCCGGGGCTGGCAGGAAGCCCTAGTGTCTTGGGAGGCAGAACTACCTCCTCCTCCTGGTGGTACAAATGGAGCCACCCAGGAAGGTCCTTCCCAAGTCCTGGACCATGGAGGACAGAGTTCCCCAGAAAGACTTGGAGCCAGGCAACCTACCTGGATGGCAATGGGGACGATCTTGTTGGCCAGGTTCTTATACAGCAAGCAGATGGGCGCAGCCAGGAACTGGAGTGTGCAAGGGTCTGTTTTGTTGGCATCGATGCCATCCAGCAGCTCAAAGTCCACGATAAAAATATTCCCTTGCTGCAGGAGGCAGAGAGATGTGTTCAAATCAGGCTCAGCAGAGATGGACTCAAGAATCAGGCCTAGGGGGGAAGGTGACAGCTTTTGCGGGCCCCCTCTCCCTTTCCTGCAACTTAGTGACATTCCAAGTTTATAGTTCTTCTCTCCTCGGACTGACTGATCATATCTGGCATTTTCACAAGTTGTGGTGTTTTTTGGTAAGGTGAAGGAATGGCAGCATTTGTTGCTCCTGAAACCTGCTTGACCCTCATGAAAAATGTTGAGACTATCCAGGGTGGCAGTTTAATAAGAAAGCAGAGGTTAAACGAAATAGATAAGTCAGATACCAACAAGTGGTGTAGCAGGTAGCAAAAAAAGTGATGTAGAGTTCAAAACAGGGCAAACTCAGCCAGGTCAGAGCCAAGGACAAGAGCCTTGGGAGAAAAGGGAGGACGTTTCTGTAGGGGCATGGTGTCCTCTACAGGGGGCGGGGGAGGGTTTGCAGAGCTAAGAATGGGGTCTACAGAAGAAGAGGAGTCTTCAGGGGTAGGGTCTGCAAAAGCAGAGGGGGAAAACGTGTGCAATGGGGGCCTGCTGGGGCTGAGAGGGAGGTCTGCAGGGTTGGCATGTTTTGCACTGGTCTGAGGCTGGTGACATGGAGGGTCATTGGTGGGGATTCATCAGGTTTGCTGACACATCGAATCCATGCCCTTTCCTGTAGTTGTTGCACTTCAATACAAAACTAAGGTGCCTGTGATTTGGGGAGGTAGTAACACCGCACTGCGAGTCCTCCAGAGGGAACCCCACAGGAGTGCTGAGCCAGAACAGGAAGCCTTCAGGCTGGGGTCAAGGTCGCCCCTTCTGAAGCCTTTTCTATCCCCAGCGAGTGTTGCCGGAATGGATGAGGGTCCTAGTTGGGGAGGAGTCTGCGATGTCGGAAGGGGTCTGGGACATCGGGAGATATTCCAAAGCGGCCACCTGCAGCTCAGGTGACTGTGAATGGCCAGATGCTCAGTCGACTGCGCGCTGCACCGACTGCGCATGCGCAGGAATCCCTGGCTGCGGGGCTCCCCTGAGGACGGAAGCTGCCCACGCTTGACACAAGGGAGCTCAGAGCCTGACCAGTGCCCTCCACCTTTTCGTCGTCTGACACCAAGGATGAGCTCAGAGCGTCTACTGCAATGCGTGGGGGATTCTCCCCAGGGGCCATTGGAACACCTTGTCAAGGATGTGGAGACCGGGGGGCTGGTCGTGCGCAGGGATGACAGGGCTTCCGGGACGGCTGAACAACTGGACTTTGAGAGACTACTACGCAGAAGGAATGGCTTGCTAATTAAATCTTGAGAGGACCCAGACTGGTTAACTGAATGACCCACTAAAGAGAGGCTCCAGGAGGAGCGCACAACATGCCAACTCTGTGGACCCCCCTCCCTGCCACCGAAACCAGGATGCTTGAAAGTTGGGCCCCTAGTCTGGGACATTTCCGTTATCCCAAGCCTCCTTTTCATCTTTCTGAAAAGGGGGCAGGCCCTCAGTTCTGACATTCTAGGATTCTGCGGTAGACATTTTTGTTCTTGCCTGTCCAGGGTCTCTGTCCTCTTTGAGTCAGCATATTCCATTCTCCTGGCCATGGCAACTGGTTCAGGGAATTATCTCCCAACTCAACCTGAGTCTATGAAGATGGGCCCTAAAACATTTTTCTGGGAGTTTTTGAAAATAAGATCTTTCTGGGAACGGATGGTGTTTGCTAAGTTAGTGAAAGGTAAATCTGAAGCTGTTGGTGATCATTTTTACTTCCACATAAGTAGACCCTCTTTTTTTTTTTTTTGAGTTGGAGTCTCACTCTGTCACCCAGACTGGAGTGCAGTGGCCACTCCTGGCCACCGCAGCCTCGACCTGCTGGGCTCTGGCGATCCTTCTGCCTCAGCCTTCCAAGTAGCTGGAACTACAGGTGCGCACTACCATGCCTGGCTCATTTTGATTTATTGTAGAGATGAGGTCTCACCAAGTTGCCCAGGCGGGTCTCGAACCCGCGGGCTCAGGCAATCCACTCACCTCAGTCTCTCAAAGGCGTGGGATTACAGGCTGAGCCACCGAGCCCGGCTAGTAGACCCTCTTAAGGAAAGAGTTCACCAGAGGCAAAGAATTGAGAGATAGAGTGCCAGTGGATCATATGAGCCTTGGGCCTGCTATTCCTGAGCTAGCTTTGCTTTTTATTGTTACCTGAGTCAGTACATTCTTGGATAAAGCCAGTTTGAGTTGATTTTTGTGATGTGAAACCAAAGAATCCTAAAATAAAGTCTAAGAACTAAAACAGAATTGAAGAGCTGAAACAATGAACCAAATTACAGGGATGTAATTTATCTATCTATATTTTTAAAAATTGCACAGGTAGAATTTTTTAAAATTACAATTTAGCAGTTTTAGTAGGCCACAAGCTTACTAGAGCACTAAAACGCTGCCAGTGACAGGTAGCATGAATGACTATGGGAATTAAGAATTATGCTGGTGCATAAGAGATGGGACGGTGTGTGTTTAAGAGTCTGGATAGTGAAGGGTGGATCAGCTCAAAGGAAAGATGACCCATAGCCCACCTTCCCTAGAGGTGGCAGGGACTCCTCAGGGGCAAAGCTGTCACCCTGCCCGGGTGCTGAGGAGGGGCCCCTCTTTGGGTGGCTGAATGCACAGATGACTGCTTCCTCTTCTAGGATTCTGTCTTTTAAGGTTCTATGGTTCTCTGACTTGAAGTTTGAAAACTAAGCCACCAAATCAATGTGACTATATCTAGCAATTAAATCTACAGAGGAATACTGCTCTGTGTGTGTGTGTGCATGTTGTTGTTGTTATCAGTTGTCCATGTGACCAGGTAGTATTCTGGGCCCAGTCAGGTCCATGAGGAAGGGGCTAGGGCTGCCTGCACTAAGGCAGGGGATTTTCCTGGAGACATCAGCTAGGCGGGTGGCCCTCCGGGGTCAGGTGGGCAGGATGTTGGGGCTGGGAGGTTTATCCCCAGATGGTACCATCCATCCCTCTCTGGTTGGGGCCCTGAGACAAGCTGTGCATGAAAGATGGGTGACTGGAAGCAGCAAAGCCCACCTGGACGCCTGAGGGTAGGTGACAGGGGTTGGGCCTTGGGAGGCCCAGTTGTGCTGGTTTTAGGGGAAAGAAGAAGACTGATGGGCAACTGAGGGTCAGTTCCTGTTGCTGAGTCCTGCCAGATCCAGGTAGAGTCAGTTAGAACTCCTTTTGTCTCAAGGTGAGATCAACCTTGTAACCTAAGGATACTGAGCCTGCAGGTGAGGGCTGGGAGAGGGTGAGGCAGGAGCAATGAGAAAGGCAAAAATTCCATCAGGGATTCCTCACTTCTTGGTTTTTTTTAATGGTATGTTTTGCCTAGGCTGGAGTGCAGTGGTGTGATCATAGTTCACTGTAACCTCTAAATCTTGTGCTCAAGTGATTCTCCTTTCTCATCCTTCGAAGTAGCTACAGGCATGAACCACTATGCCTGGCTAAATTTAAAAAAAAAATTTTTTTGTAGAGACGGAGGTTTCTTTATGTTGCCCAGGCTGGTCTTGAACTCCTGACTTCCAATGATCCTCTTACCTGAGTAGTTGGGTGCAGGTGTGAGCTACTGCAACTAGCCCATTTTTTTCTTCTTATACAAGGTCAGCTCTTTCTTCAGTTGCAAGGTGGGTAACAATTTGATGACTGTGTGTATAAAGCATTGGTCATAATGCCTGCCCTGTCACAGGCCCCTAGTCAGGGATAACTCTTGTAATTATTGATACTGATATTCAAAATGTTGATATGTTCTCAGATGAAAACATCTCAGAGAAATATCCCTTTAATCCTCCTCTGACATTGCTCAAGACAGTCTGCATAATGCCCAGAGCCCTTGTCAAGCGCTGCTGCCAGGACAGGAAAGAGGCCACTCCATCAAGGGTGGCTGATATCGTGCCATCAACCAGCCCAGCCTGAGTTAGCATCCTGGGGGTGTGCAAGCACTGGCCAGCAGGAAGTGGCTTCCACCTGACAATGTGTGGCCTTGGCCACTTCCCCAGTCCATCAAGCCCTACCTGGACCTCCTGCTCCAAGCTAAGCTGCCGCTCCAGGCTGCAATCCACCATCTCCGTGGTCACTGGGAGCTTCTCTGGCAGCTCCGTGCAGCGCCGGATCAACACAGGGTTGCAACCGTTCAAGAACTGGTAGCCGAACATAAGGTCTTCTTGCCAGTGATTCATGACCCGCTCTAGGGGGAGAGAAGCAGGCCCCAACCTGACCTCAGAGTCAAGGGCAACCAATGCCACAGCCCTCCTGAACCTGTCTGAGAGCAGAGTCCATGCTGGGTCTCCTTTCCCAGGCACTCATGGCTGGCTGGTTGATCAGGGGTTCCATTCACTGTGCCCAACTGCTGCCCCCAGCCTGTCACTGGATCAGGCTGTGTTTCCACCTCATCCTCATTGAGCTGGTCCCTAGTGGCTCAGATGGCTTCAGGGGCACCCTTCTCTCAAACACTTGGGTCCTTTAGCCAAGCAAAGAGGGGTCCAGGATAGAGGGAGAAAGAAAGGAGTGGAGGGTAGTGCCAGGGTGGGGATTGCTGGGGGGAATTTGCCAAGGCTGGTTCCCCAGGTGATTTCTTTCTTTTTTTTTTTTTTGAGTTGGAGTCTCACTCGTCACCCAGACTGGAGTGCCGTGGCCGCTCCCGGCCACCGCAGCCTCAACCTGCTGGGCTCCGGGGATCCTT